>NC_090812.1:138580665-138884415 GCF_000390325.3 Nicotiana tomentosiformis
CCTTTCCATCAGTGACGATGCATCTGTAGATCTTTCAACAAACCTCTTCGCCATCTGCTTGAATGACATCCGCACCATGGCGGTGACAGGCAATCCACGTGCAGACTTTAATAACCCATTGAAAGACTCTGACATATTTGTAGTCCGAATTCCTCATCTTCTACCACCATCCACATGAAAAGTCCACTTGTCAAGCTCATGTCGTATAAACCAACGATAGATTTCTAGATCTTCCTGCCTAATCAATTTCATTCGCCTCCTGAATTTACATTCTTGGTGATCTGTTGCAGCTATCCATATTAAATCATGCATGTCTTTATTTGGATAAGCCCTCTAGAAGTTGGCCTTCAAGTGCCTAACACAGTAACGGTGGTAGGTATACGGTTCCTACCATGCACGCAAATTCTGTACAGAACTTAAAATACCGCCATGCCGATCAGATATTAGACAAATACGTTAACGCTGTCTGACAACGTTCTCCTTCGAGTGGTTAAAAAATAATGTCCACGTCGCTTGGCTTTCATTGGCACAAATAGCAAATGCTAGGGGAAATATACTTCCATTAGCATCTACTGCAACGACGATCAACAACTTGATATCATACTTTTCATATACATGAGTGCTGTCTATGGATATTACCAGCCGAAAATGCACAAAACCACCAATGGCTAGTTTAAATGCCCAGAATATGGTAACTGGTTTAACTACCAATGTATTCTGGTATTTTCGGACTCCGCTCAAGATTCCATTCAATAATAGTCTCGGAGTAATTGTGTTGCAATACAGCCATGTACCCAGGTAGAGCGGCAAATGACTTATCCCAGTTACTATAAACAATTTCAAACACACGTTTATGCCCAAGAAATACCTTTCTTTTGGTAATGGTACATCGATATACCTGTTGGACAGATGTTATACACTCTTTGATCTTGTACCTTATAGACGCTTTAATGTGTGTAATCATGACAAGACTAATCAAGTCAACATTCAAGTTAAAATGATCCCACTGAATGTGTCCATTTCACAATTGTGGGTGCCAGTGTATTTTCCCACAATCCGCATATTTCTTTTCAACTTTCTCGTACACATCATCCAATTAGAACCTTGAAACCATCTACGACAAATAACCTTGTATACTTCCGAAGATGACTCATGAACCACGATCTCACCATACTCGTTTATGCTATACATTTGTACCACCCTGCTTAGGCGCGCTTTATCAGCAAAAAGCATGCCCTTTGACAATACCGTTGCTCTATATTCATCCCACATTGCTGTCCGAATTTTGTCAAGATCCCTTGTGAGGGCATCGACATCCGGCATACTTGACAACTGATCAAATTAAGGAATCTCCCTTGAATGTAACGGCATATGGGACTCGTACACTCTCGGTCTAATGGGAGGTGGCACATGCTCCCTCGTCAAATCAGGTTCATCATTTTCGTCCTCATCATCATCATCCTCATCAGGGAAGGGTGTGTCATCTCCAGACTCATCAGCATGGTTGTCATAATTACTATCATCTTCCTGACTCTGCGCATCTACCAGATCCTGATTAAATATGTCATCTTCGGGCAATTGAGTAAGGACAGGACCTTCAAGTTGCTCGTTTTCACCGCACAACCAATAAAATAATGAGTTTCTCAAATTCATCCAAATATTACATATAAACTTTATCACTTCACTTACAAATCATAATGTGTTGATAGCCCATGAAGCATATTATCCTATTGATGATGACTCTCGGATGGACCACCATGATCCAACATACCAAAACTAGGCATATTCCAACTATCTGTTGGTTTACAACTTATAAAATTCATATCTGGCCAGTACCCCCTGTGGAATATATGAGTGTTAATACAAATTCAATACGCAAAAATAAACAACGTAACACAAAGAAAAATTGAAATTTACAACTCGGCTTGTGGATTATGTAAACTTGGGGAGAAATTATGTCCTCGCTCCTGTAATGACCCGGCCGGTCATTTTGAGAGTAATAGCCCTGATCCCCTATTAACTACTTTTCCCAAATCTGTTTCTGCTGTTGTGACTTGCCGGGATGATTGGTTTTGGGTTTCGGAGTGTTTTGGGACACTTAGTCCCTAAATGAGAGCTTAAGCCTTAGGATTTGGATCATAGTCGGAACTTGTGAAGACGACTTTGGAATGGAATTTTGTCGGTTCTGTTAGCTCCTAGGTGAATTTGGATTTAGGAGCATGTCTGGATTGTGTTTTGGAGATTCGTAGCTCATTTAGGCTTGAAATGACGAAAGTCGAATTTTTGGAGTTTTGGGCTGGTAGTGGAGTTTTTGATATCGGGGTCGTTTTCCGATTCCGAAAGTTGGAGTAAGTCTGCAATGTTGATTATGACTTGTGCGGAAAATTTGAGGTCAATCGAACGTGATTTGATAGGTTTCGACATCAGTTGTAGAATTTTGAAGTTTCAAGTTCTTTAAAATTGAATTGGAGGGTGATTCGTGATTTTTGCATTGTTCGATGGGATTTGAGAGCTCGACTAAGTTCGTATGGTCTTTTAGGATTGGTTGGTATATTTGGTCGAGGTTCTGGGGGCCTCGGGTGTGTTTTGGATGCTTAACGGGAAGAAATTTGGATTTAGGAAAATTAGGTGCCTTTGCTGGTTCTGGTGTTTCACACCTGCGGAAATTAGACCGCAGGTGTGCGAGCCGAACATGCGAAGAGGGAAGCACAGATGCGAGATGTCGAGAGTTGGCCTGGGGCCGCAGGTGCGAGGAAGTGCCGCATCTGCGATGCCCGCAAATGCGCAAGACTGTTCGCAAATGCGCTAGCTGCGCAGAAGCGGAAGGGACGTCCGCAGGCGCGAGTGCGCAGGTGCGGCCCTTTCGTCGCAGGTGCGAAGGCAGAGGGGGTAAGTGAGTTGCGCAGATGGACACGTTTTCCACACAAGCGCACCCACAGGTGCGAGCCCAGGTTTCGCAGGTGCGGAAATACCTGGGCAGTGATTAAAACCGAAGGGCTTCGCGATTTTTATCATTTTTGGCTTTGCAAACTCAGGTTAGGGCAATTTTTGAGAGCCTTTTCGAGGAATTTCTTGAGGTAAATTCCTTGTGCTTATTTTTGGTCAATAATCTTGCCTTGCCATGTGTTTTCCCACCTAGTTAATGTATATTTAAGGTGGAAATTGGAAGTTGGAGGCTAGGGATTTGGAAGTTTGAATTGTGGATTGGAGGACCATTTGGTGTCGGAATTTAGTAAATTTGATATGGTTAGACTCGTGAGTGAATGAGCGTTCTAGTTTCGTAAATTTTGTCGGATTTCGAGACGTGTGCCGGGGGGGTGCGAGTTTGAGCCAATTTCGGGTTTTGGCCTAATTTTGTAGTTTTTCTTGTGGGATTCATTCCATTAGCACGTATTGATGGTATTGTACTGTTTTGAATATATTCGGGCCATTTGGAGTCGGATACTCGTGGCAAGAACATGATATCGATTTGATCTTAGCGGTTTGAGGTAAGTGTCTTGCCTAACCTTGTGTTGGGGACTTCCCCCTTATGCCAGACTTTTATATAGAGCTACATAGATTATAGCAGCTTGTGACTTAGTGATATTCCGGGTCTTGGGAAATTATTTTGTATATGCCGAGTGGTACTACTCTTGACTATTTATAATATGCTGTTTATCCTTAAAATATTGTGTTTTCTTTATATTTTTCGCAATAGTAGGCTTACCTAGTCGTAAAGACTAGATGTCATCACGACACCTTACGGAGGGTTAATTTGGGGTCATGACAGCTCCGCATTCGCCCGTGAAGATAAGTTTAGATTTGGCCAAACTCTTTTACCTGGAACCTGTTCGGATAAAACTGCTCCAAGAAAACCACACGATGATTGAGAGATATCCCTATTTTGCGGAACCTCACTATTGCGAACGTCTTTAGCCTTGACGTACATTTCCAACATTTTTATTACAAGAAGTTCCCGGTGTTCATCTAGAGTCCTCAAAATATCTGTCAGAGTTTCATCTAGGGTTCGTCGCTTCATTGAGGGACTCCACCCTAGTATTCGGACCAGTATGGCCAGGGAGTTGGAGATGGACATCACTTATCAGCAGGCAGTGAGCATTGCCAGGAGAGTGGAGGGCATTTTCGCCCGTGACCGAGAGGAGAGAGAGGCCAAGAGGTCTCGAGAGACTGGTCATTATTCAGGAGCTCATGCACCAGCAACACGCTATGGTAGGGATTTTGTGAGTCGCCATATTCATTCCACTCTTCCAGCAACCAGCGGTGTCCCAGCTCCTCCTAGACCTCAGGAGCCCTATTATGCACCGCCAGTATCCAGTATGCCTCCTACTCGAGGTGCTATTACCGGCCAGTCCAGCAGGTCAGGTCCGAGTCAGTCTCAGCCGCCGCATTCTTCGAGAGGTTGTTTTGAGTATGGTGACACTCGTCACCTGGTTAGAGATTGCCCCAGAGCCAGGAGGGGTGCACCTTCATAGACTTATTGGCCTCCACGTGCTCCACCGGGTCCTGCGGCCATTCTTCCAGCACGAGCTACCACCCCACCTCCTCAGCCAGCTCGAGGTGGAGGTCGGGGAGGTCGAGGTCGCCTTAGAGGGGGAGGCCAGGCCAGGTACTATGCCCTTCCAACCCGTTCAGAGTCCGTTGCTTTAGATTCAGTCATCACAGGTATCGTCCCTGTCTATCATAGGGATGCATCAGTACTATTTGACCCAGGCTCTATGTATTCATATGTGTCTTCTTATTTTGCTCCATATTTAGGGATATCTCGGGATTCTTTAAGTTTCCTTGTTTATGTATCTATTCTTGTGGGAGATTCTCTCATTGTGGATCGTGTATATCGGTCGTGTTTGATTGCTCTTAGTGGTTTGGAGACCAGAGCCGATTTGTTATTACTCAGTTTGGTTGATTTTGATGTTATCTTAGGCATGGGCTGGTTGTCACCCCATTATGCTATTCTTGATTTTCACGCTAAGACCGTGACACTGGCTATGCCAGGTTTGTCGAGATTAGAGTGGAGAGGTACCTTAGAGTATACTCCCCGCAGGGTCATTTCATTTCTTAAGGCTCAGCGAATGGTTGAGAAGGGGTGTGATGCGTATTTGGCCTATGTGAGAGATATCAGTATTGATACCCCTATAGTCGAGTCAGTTCCAGTAGTGAGGGGCTTTCCAGATGTGTTTCCAGCTGATCTTCCGGGTATGCCGCCCGATAGAGATATTGATTTCGGCATTGATTTCTTGCCGGGCACTTAGCTTATTTCTATTCCTCCCTACCATATGGCTCCTCCTGAGTTGAAGGAGTTTCAGGAGCAGTTGCAGGAGTTGCTTGATAAGGGCTTCATCAGGCCCAGTGTATCACCTTGGGGTGCTCCGGTCTTATTTGTGAAGAAGAAGGATGGTTCTATGCGTATGTGTGTTGATTATCGGTAGTTGAACAAGGTTACAGTGAAGAACAGGTATCCTTTGCCTCGCATTGATGATTTATTTGTTCAGTTACAGGGTGCCAGGGTGTTTTCCAAGATTGACTTGCATTCTGGCTATCATCAGTTCAAGATTCGGGAGCCAAATATCCCGAAGACTGCTTTCACGACCAGATATGGTCACTATGAGTTTCTTGTCATGTCATTTGAGCTGACCAATGCCCCAGCAGCAGTGTATTCCGGCCTTATCTTGATTCCTTCATTATTGTGTTTATTGACGACATCCTGGTATATTCCCGGTCTCGGAAAAATCATGAGCAGCACTTGAGGACTGTGCTTTAGACTTTGAGGGAGAAGAGGTTGTGTGCAAAATTTTCTAAGTGTGAATTCTGGCTTGATTCAGTGGCATTCTTGGGCCACATAGTGTCTTGTGATGGGATCGAGGTAGATCCGAAGAATGTGGAGGCAGTGTAGAGTTAGCCTAGACCGTCATCAGCTATGGAGATCCGTAGTTTCCTTGGTTTGACGGGGTATTACCGTCGCTTTGTGGAGGGAGTTTCATCCATTGCAGCACCTATGACCAGGCTGACCCAGAAGGGTGCTCCGTTCAGGTGGACCGAGGAGTGTGAGCAGAGCTTTCAGAAGCTCAAGACAGCTTTGACTATAGCCCCATTATTAGTATTGCCTACAGGTTCAGGGTCCTACACTGTCTATTATGATGCCTCGAGGATTGGCCTTGGAGCGGTATTGATGCAGGACGGTAGGGTGATTGCCTATGCGTCTAGACAGTTGAAGGTGTATGAGAAGAATTATCCAGTTCATGATCTCGAGTTAGCATCTATTGTTCATGCCCTAAAGATCTGGAGTCATTATTTGTACGGTGTTCCCTGTGAGATTTACATTGATCACCGGAGTTTGCAGTACTTCTCTAGGCAGAAGGACCTTAATTTGCGTCAGCGGAGGTGGTTGGAGCTACTTAAAGACTATGATATCACTATATTATACCAACCGGGGAAGGCCAATGTAGTGGCCGATGCCTTGAGTCACCGGGCAGGTAGTTTGGGGAGTTTGGCATATCTTCTGGCAGCCAAGAGGCCCTTAGCCTTAGATGTTCAAGCCTTAGCCAACCAGTTCGTGAGATTGGATATTTCAGAGCCTAGCCGGGTATTAGCTTGTGTGGTTGCTCGGTCTTCTTTTTATGACCGTATCAGGGAGCGCCAGTATGATGATCCTCATCTTCTAGTTCTTTAGGACAGGGTTCGGCAAGGTGATGCCAGAGATGTGACTATTGGTGATGACGGTGTGATGAGGATGCAGGGACGGATCTGTGCGCCCAATGTAGATGGGCTTCGGGAGTTGATTCTTGGGGAGGCCCATAGATCGCGGTACTCTATTCATCCGGGTGCCGCGAAGATGTACCAGGACTTGAGGCAGTACTATTGGCGGAGAAGAATGAAAAAAGATATAGTTGGGTTTGTGGCCAAGTGTCTCAACTGTCAGCAGGTTAAATATGAGCACCAGAGGCCGGGTGGATTACTTCAGAGGTTAGAGATCCCAGAGTGGAAGCGGGAGCGGATCACCATGGACTTTGTAGTTGGACTTCCATGGACTTTGAGAAGGTTTGATGCTATCTGGGTGATCGTGGATCAGCTGACCAAGTCAGCTCATTTTATTCCAGTGTTGACCACTTATTCTTCTGAGAGGTTGGCTGAGATTTATGTCAGAGAGATTGTCTGCCTTCATGGTATTCAAGTATCCATCATTTCAGACAGAGGTACACAGTTCACATCACAGTTTTGGAGAACCGTACAGCAGGAGTTGGGTACTAGGGTGGAGTTGAGCACAGCCTTTCACCCTCAGACGGACGGGCAGTCCAAGCGCACAATTCAGATTCTTGAGGATATGCTCCGTGCCTGTGTGATGGAGTTTGGAGGGTCATGGGACCAATACTTGCCACTTGCAGAGTTCGCTTACAACAATAGTTACCAGTCCAGCATTCAGATGGCACCGTATGAGGCTTTGTATGGTAGGCGGTGCCGGTCCCCAATGGGATGGTTTGAGCCAGGCGAGTCCCGATTGTTGGGTACAGATTTGGTCCAGGATGCCCTGGATAAGGTGAAGGTGATTCAGGAGAGACTTCGCACAGCCCAATCCAAGCAGAAGAGTTATGTAGACCGTAAGGTTCGTGATTTGGCATTTATGGTTGGTGAGCGGGTCTTGCTTCGGTTATCGCCTATGAAGGGTGTCATGAGGTTCGGGAAGAAGGGCAAGCTGAGCCCGAGGTTGATTGGTCCTTTTGAGATATTGCGTAGAGTTGGGGAGGTTGCTTATGAGCTTGCCTTGCCTCCCAGCCTAGCAGGAGTTCACCCGGTATTCCACGTGTCCATGCTCTAGAAGTATCACGGTGATCCGACTCATGTATTGGATTTCAGCTCAGTCCAGTTTGACAAAGATCTATCTTATGTTGAGGAGCCAGTAGCCATTTTGGATAGGCAGGTCAGAAAGCTCAGTTCAAAGAATATTGCTTCAGTAAAGGTCCAGTGGAGGGGTCAGCCGGTCGAGGAGGCGACTTGGAAGACCGAGCAGGATATGCGCAGCCAGTACCCTCATCTTTTCACAGTTTCAGGTACGTCTTTATACTCGTTCGAGGATGAACGATTATTTTAAGGGGAGGAGCATATAACGACCCGGCCGGTCTTTTTGAGAGTAATAGCCTCGATCCCCTATTAACTGCTTTCCCCAAATCTTTTTCTGCTATTGTGACTTGCCGGGATGATTGGTTTTGAGTTTCGGAGTGTTTTAAGACACTTAGTCCCTAAATGAGAGCTTAAGCCTTAGGATTTGGACCGTAGTCAGAACTGTATGAAGACGACACCGGAATGGAATTTCGTTGGTTCTGTTAGCTCCGTTAGGTGATTTTGGGTTTAGGAGCATGTCCGGATTGTGTTTTGGAGGTTCGTAGCTCATTTAGGCTTGAAATGGCGAAAGTCAAATTTTTAGTGTTTTGGGCAGGTAGTGAAATTTTTGATATCGGAGTCATTTTCTGATTCCGGAAGTTGGAGTAGGTCCATAATGTTGATTATGACTTGTGCGCAAAATATGAGGTCTATCGGACGTGATTAGATAGGTTTCGACATCGGTTGTAGAATTTTGAAGTTTCAAGTTCTTTAAAATTGATTTGGAGGTTGATTCGTGATATTTGCGTTGTTTTATGAGATTTGAGAGCTCGACTAAGTTCGTATGGTATTTTAGGATTGGTTGGTATGTTTGGTCAAGGTCCCGGGGGCCTCGGGTGTATTTCAGATGCTTAACGGGAAGAAATTTGGACTTAGAAAAATCTGGTACCTTTGCTGGTTCTGGTGTTTCGCACCTGCGGAAATTAGACCGCAGGTGCTCGAGCCGCACATGCGAAGAGGGAAGCACAGATGCGAGAAGTTGAGAGTTGGCCTGGTGTCGCAGGTGCAAGGAAGTGTCGCATCTCCGATGCCCGCAAATGCGCAAGGCTGTTCACAAATGCGCGAGTTGCGCAGAAGCGGAAGGGACGTCCGCAGGAGCGAGTGCGCAAGTGCGGCCCTTTCGTCGCAGGAGCGAAGGAAGAGGGGGTAAGTGAGTCGCGCAGATGCGCACGTTTTTCGCACAAGCGCACCCGCAGGTGCGAGCCCAGGTTCCGCAGGTGCAGAAATACCTGTGCAGTGATTAAAACCGAAGGGCTTCACGATTTTTATCATTTTTTGCTTTACAAACTCGGGTTAGGGCGATTTTTGAGAGCATTTTCGAGGCATTTCTTGAGGTAAGTTACTTGTGCTTATTTTTGGTCAATAATCTTGCCTTGCCATGTGTTCTCCCACCTAGTTAATGTGTATTTAAGGTGGAAATTGGAAGTTGGAGGCTAGGGATTTGGAAGTTTGAATTGTGGATTGGAAGACCATTTGGTGTCGGATCTTAGTAAATTTGATATGGTTAGACTCGTGAGTGAATGCGATTTCTAGTTTCGTGAATTTTGTCAGGTTTCGAGACGTGGGCCCATGGGGGGGGAGCGGGTTTGAGCAAATTTCGGATTTTGGCCTAATTTTGTAGTTTTTCTTGTGGGATTCATTCCATTAGCGCGTATTGATAGTATTGTACTGTTTTGAATAGATTCGAGTCATTTGGAGTCGGATACTCGTGGCAAGAACGTGATATCGAGTTGATTTGAGCGGTTTGAGGTAAGTGGCTTGCCTAACCTTGTGTTGGGGACTTTCCCCTTAGGATATCTTGATATTATTTAGTGTGTGGGTGCCGTGTACGTGAGGTGACGAGTACGTACACGGGCTATTATTGCAAAAATCATGTTTAACCTTTTTAAATCATAAATTGTTTCTCTTATTAATTGTACTAATATGTTTAATTGTGTAGTTTAGACTAGAAAAGCATGCTTACGTGTTTTAACTGCCTAATTGACATTCTGTGTGTCATGTTCAGTTAAGTCCTTATTTGCCTTATCTGTGTCCAGTATAAACTGTATAACTCGATGTCATACATGTCATTTCATCTTGTGTTGCATATTTAAATTGGAATTACGGACATATTCTGGGAGATCCCCCTGTACTACATATTTACTTTGGGACTACAGACATATTCCGGGAGATCCCCATGTACTGTATATTTACTTTGGGACTACGGACGTATTTCGGGAGATCCCCCTGTACTGCATATTTACTTTGGGACTACGGACATATTTCGAGAGATCCCCCAGTACTGCATAATTACTTTGGGACTACGGACGTATTCTGGGAGATCCCCTTGTACTGCATATTCATTTGAAACTACGGGACAGTATCCCGAGAGATTTCCCACTATTTTTATCTTATTTTGAGCTGAGGGCTTCCTTAACTGTTAAAGTTTCGAAAATTTCTTTAACTGTATTACCGTAAATTCTACTTATATCTTTTACTGTTTAATTTATTATATTTATTCCTGTAGAGCCTTGACCTGACCTCGTCACTACTCGACCGAGGTTAGGCTTGGCACTTACTGGGTACCATTGTGGTATACTCATGCCCTTCCCTGCATATATTTTCGTGTGCAGATCCAGGTACGAGCTATCAGCCTTGGGGTTAGTGCGTGCTGCTGATTCTAGGAGACTTCAAGGTACTTTTGCTTGCGTCCGCAGATCTTCGGAGTCCTCTTCTACTTCCTCGCCTAGATATTTTCTTTATTATCCTAAGACTTTTGTATAGAGCTACATAGATTATAGCAGCTTGTGACTTAGTGATATTCTGGGTCTTGAAAAATTATTTTGTATATGCCGAGTGGTACTACTCTTGGCTATTTATAATATGATGTTTATCCTTAAAATGTTGTATTTTCTTTATATTTTTCGCAATAGTAGGCTTACCTAGTCGTAAAGACTAGGTGCTATCACGATACCTTACGGAGGGTTAATTTGGGGTCGTGACAGCTCCGCATTTGCCTGTGGAGATAAGTTTAGATTTGGCCAAACTCTTTCACCCGGAACCTATTTGGATAAAACTGCTCCAAGAAAATCACACGATGATTGAGGGATATCCCTATTTTACGGAACCTCGCTATTGCGAACGTCTTTAGCCTTGACGTACATTTCCAACATTTTTATTACAAGAAGTTTCCGGTGATCATCTAGAGTCCTCAAAAAATTTGTCAGAGTTTCATCGTCTTCGATGTAAAACTCAGCATAACAAGTAACCCCTTGCGGAGTAACAGAATATGGATATCTTTCGGTTACTTTAATATTCACCGAACGTTTGCTCACACTCATTTTCTTACATAACAATGATATCAATCTATCATACTCCATTGTAAGTAGCAACTTAACATGACACTGTGGAGAATAACTATAGCGTACTGAGTTATTCTCCGCCACAATCTCACCTCTCAATAAAATGAAACCCTAATTTTTCGCTATTCGGACATTATGACAAAATGCAAAATAACTTAACGAATAAATATTTCAGAACACTTGAAGGATCCTTAATGGATTTTTACCAAATTATGAAACTCCTTAAATAAGAAAAAAAATCAGTCCGGAGGTACAATTATTTGATGTATAGCGCATGCATAATAGGCACTATACCCATATGAATTATTGGTGGGTCAGTTAAGTGTAGGTGAGTTATTGGTGGGGCCACATTTTATAGATAGCACAGTGAATAACCGCGCTATATATAAAATGGTACATAGTTTTTATTTTACCTATTTGTGTCGTTTGAGTCTAAAAAAACATACTTTTTTACCTCTCTCTCTCTATATATATATATATATATATATATATATATACGCACACGCACACGCACACTTTAAATAAAAAATAATGGATGTGAGCACGTCTATATCAGCCTAGTACATTTTGTCCTGCTAAGTGCTAATCAGTTTCACTCAAACACTTTAGGCTATAGCACACCTATCACTATGAGCGGCGAGCACCTCCGACAACCATAATTCATTCAATTCCCTCATACACATGTAAAGCACCTTTAAGGTCTTGGCGGTGGAATCAATGTAAGGTGTGGTACACGTAACAGTTGTAATACTGCATTTATTTTAGTTTCGTCTGTTGAGTTATATGTATTTAATAATTATTACATGATAATATCTCATTGGTCAAAAGTCATAGAGAAGTTTATTGATATAACTAATGATAATTTTTCACATGAATGATTGTGAAACACAAAAGAACTTGCACAAACCGGCCCTCTTTCTAATCCTAAGAAACAACACCTTTTCGATCAAGTACATTAGCTGAAAGCAAAACAACGAATAAGGGAGAAAAACGGGGTTTCAAATATTTCACAGAATTATTTAAGTAACTCAATGAATATTGATCACACCCAACTTTAATTTTAAAAGGGATAAATGGTCGCTGCAAATATAACATGGCTTATGAGTCCATGATTATATCTCATAGAGAATAATATAGTTTCAATCTAAATAATTCCTATCTTATCAAGTTAATAAGAGGATGAAAAATTATAATTAATTTTTCAAAATATTAACTAATTAATAGAATTAAAAACAAAGAACTACGTGAAAGTACAATGCACGTATTGTCTTTGTTAAAACTGGCCCATATTATAAATCTTATCCAGTTTAGCCCACTTTGTATATATTTTTTAAAAATTTACCATTTAGTCACATCAAATAAAAGGAGAATGTTACGATCCAAGATCTCACCAATGATCGTGATGGCATCTGACCTCCAAGACTAGATAAGCTATTCACACAATGATATAAATCAGCGAAATATGATATAATAAGTCATAATTTAACATAAATATTGGAAGAAGCTCTAACAAAGCCAAAATAGTAGTAGATATGTCAAATTCCCAAAATCGGGTAATACAAAGTCATGAGTTCAAAATCGGTAACATAAAAAAGTCTAAAAAATAAAATATTGTTCGAATGTGAAAAGTAACAATAGAAAAATGAAGGAAGAGACTCTATGGGACTGCGGCGGTCATGCAACACTACCTTGAATTCTCTCGAACGATGTATGATCTCACTCTCGAAGTCCACTGCCTCTAACACCCGGATCTGCACAAAATATGCAGAAGTGTAGTGTGAGTACGAGACAACGTATACTCGGTAAGTATCAAGACTAACTTCGATAAAGTAATGACGGGGTTCAAGTCACGTGATACTCACTAATCAAAGAACCTGTGCAATATATATAACAACTACCAACAAGAATATATAACAGAATACAATACCATCAAACTCGGTAAAATATTTGATATCAACTCGAGGAAGGAAAAATCCATTTTGATAAACAAACCGTCAAATAGAAAAAGAGGCGTATGATACCATGTTAAAAACTTTTTGAAATATATGATGAAGTTTAAAGAATGCATGTGCATTGTCACAACCCAGATTCCCAACCTCGGAATCGTGATGATGCGTAACATCTGCTTGCTAGGCAAGCCAACATTAGGTAAACAACTAACCTTTTTAATAATTTAAAACAGAGTGATAACGATTATTAACGACTAATAAAGCTGTAATACATAAAATAATTCATGATATAGCACCTTCTAGTCTAATCCCAAAAATTTGGAGTAACCAGTACATGAGCAAATAGAATCCTACAAGTATGGTTTGAATGAAATATAATTGTTTGAAATGAAATAAACAGTAAAGACAGGAATAGAAGGGGACTTCAAGAACTGTGAATGCCAGCAGTTCTACTGTAGAAATAATCCGAGCAGAAGCACCACTAGACACCGCTGGGACCAACACCAGTATCTACACAAGAAGTGCAGAAGTATAGCATAAGTGCAACCGACCCAATGTATTACGTAAGTGTCGAGCTTAACCCCGACGAGGTAGTGACGAGGCTATAACAAGACACCTACTAAGATCTTGAGAAAATATTTACAGGAATAACAAATGGGGCATTTAACATAATAATGGGGAGGGAACATGTAGAAAAAGTAAGTACGACAAGAATGGCAAGTACAAAGTCACCAAGTAAACTTCTTCCAAGATAAACGAGAATGCAACCGATAAATCATAAAATTCGAAAAATCAAATAAAGCAATGAAACCAACCTTTGTGCTTTACTTTCAACCCCACCATATAATAATGATATGATAAATCAAATGGCATGACATCATCCTTTGTACTTTTACTCTTTTCCTCACATGGTATGATAAATGATAATAAGAAATCAAGTGCACAACATCACCCTTCGTGCTTTAATCCTCACAATCTCTCAAATAAGTGATAGCATATGAAAATAAGGTATGGCAACACCCTTCGTGCTTTTCACTCTTCCTTACCAAGCAACAATAATAAATCAAGGTATCAATGCAAGGTGGGAAGTAAATTTCACTTCAATCATAGTGTTATGATAAACAAACTCAACTTCAATATCCCAACAACTTTAAAATAAACGATTATTACAAAAACGTATAATTAATGAGATAATATTCAAATTAAAGCATGGAAAGCATAGACAATGAAACAACATAGTTAAAGAAATCAATTTCTACCCGTATGATTTAATCCAATGACAACACATATATACTCGTCACCTTACATATATGTCGTCCTTACACATAAATCACGTAGCAAATAGGCCAATAAGTCCTAATTTTCTCAAGTCAAAGTTAACCACGACACTTACCTCACTCTGCAACCAAGTCAATCAACCAATCACGACCTTGCCTTTTGAACAAACCTCCAAACCAACTAAATCTAACCAATTATCGATTAAATAATTCAAAATAATCTTTAGAAACTACTCATGAAGGAAAAAAAGTTCAATCTTTGATGATTTTGAAAAAGTCAACCCCGGGTTTGCTTGGTCAAAATCTGAGATTCTGACCAAAATCTGATTACCCATTCACCCCGAGCGCGGTTATTTGATTTATTTCGAAATCCGACCTCAATTTGAGGTCTAAATCTCAATTTTATAAAATTTTCAAATTCTACCCAAATCCCCAATTTCTACCATTAAAATCCTGGATTTGATGTTAAAACACATGAAAGTAATGGGGAATTGAAACAAAGTAGATTAGAGTTACTTAATAATTTTGGGAAGAATAAATTCTTGAAAAATCGCCTCTAAAGTGTTTAGATATGTAAAATTAGCTAAGTCCCATTTTCTCCTCCTTTTACCCAGTTGCGGATGTCGCAATTTCGAAACAAAGGTCGCAAATGCGAATTGTGCCCCCATCCTGCATAAGTCGCAATTGCGACAAAACCATTGTATTTGCAATGTCCCATGCAACCGTAAATGAGATCAAATGTTCGCATTTGCAAACCTGCCTAAGTCCAATGCTCAGTCGCAAATGCGACCAAGCCATCGCAAAAGCGAAGTCTGGGATATTCGCAATTGCGAACATTTCTTTGCAAATACGAAGAGTACCCTGCCTAGTCCCCCATTGCAATTGCGAGCTCAACTTTGCAAAAGTGGAGTTCGCATTGGCGAACAGGTCATCGCAAATGCGAGACCGGCAGCCCAGCACCAGAACTGAAGCACACCTGCAGTCTTCAACTAACCAAACTCATCTGCAGCACCTCCGAAACTTATCTGAGCCCTTCGGGCTCCCAACCAAATATGCACACAAGTGTAATAACATCATATAAACTCGCTCGCACCATCAAAAAACAAAAATAACATTTAGAACCACGAATTAAAAATCAAAATACATGAAATTCAAAAGAAAATTCAAGAACCACTAGAATCACAAACAACCGTCCGAATCCTATCAAACCAACTCTGAATGACACGGAATTTTGCAAACATGTTTCAAATAGAAAAACAGACCTATTCGAAGTCCGAAAAATAAAAATCGAACCTGATAACCATAATGTAAACCTACAGTCAAAGCTAGGGAATTTCCAAACATTCAAATTACTAACTTTTGGCAAAACAAGTCAAATCAACCTAGGGAACTCTGAATTCAATTTTGGGCATATGCTGAAGTCCAATATCACAATACGAATCTACCAGAATCACCAAAACACCGATCCAAAGTCGTTTACTAAAAATATTGACCGTGGTCAACTGTAGCCTCATTTTAGTTAAAATTCTCATTTTCTTTAAAATTTCACATAAAAGCTTTTCAAAAAGCAAAACGGATCACACACGCAAACTAAGAAATATCAAATGAAGCTACGGAAAGTCTTGGATCATGAAAATTAACTTTAGAAATCAAAACAACCTATCGAGTAGTCACATTCTTCACCTCGAACAGACATAGAAAAGTACCTGGACTGGTTAAAAGGTGAGGGTATATACTTCGCATATCGGACTCAGACTCCCACGTAGATGCCTCGATCGGGTGACCTCTCCATTACACTTTCATAGAAGGAAAACTCTTAGATCTCTACTTTCAAACCTGTCGGACTAGAATAGCCACTGGCTCCTCCTCATAGGCCAAATTTCCATCAAGCTGAACCGTACTAAATTCTAGAACATACGAGTTGTCCTCATGGTTCTTCTGAAGCATGAAAATATGGAATACTGGATGTACTATTGATAGGCTAGGAGGCAATGCAAGCCTATAGGCAACCTCCCCAACTCTCTCTAAGATCTCAAATGTCCCAATAAACCTCGGGCTCTTTTTGCCCTTCTTCCCAAACCGCATCACGCCCTTCCTAGGTGACACTTGGAGAAGAACCTTCTCACCTACCATATAAGCTACATCCCGAACCTTTCGGTCCGCAAAAATCTTCTGTCTGGACTGAGCTGTATGAAATAGTTCTTGAATCGCCTTAACCTTTCCCATAGCATCACGGACCAAATCAGTGCCCAAAAACCTAGCCTCTCCGGGCTCAAACCTACTAATTGGCGAATGATATCACCTCCCATATAAGGCCTCATACAACACCATTTGAATTCTCGACTGGTAACTATTTTTGTAGGCGAACTCTGCAAGAGGTAAGAACTGGTCCCATGAACTCTAAAATCCATAACACAAGCACGTAACATGTCTTCCAAGATCTGAATAGTGCGCTCGGACTATCCGTCGGTCTGAGGATGAAACACTATGCTCAGAGTAAGCCGCTTTCCCAACTGATGCTGCATGGCTCTCCAAAAATGCAATGTGAACTGCGTGCCTCGATCAAAATGATAGAAATAGGCATGTCGTGCAAGCGGATAATCTCCTAAATGTAAATCTGTGCCAACCACTATGAATAATAGGAAGTTGCCACCGGAAAGAAGTGTGCGGACTTAGTCAACCAGTCCACAATAACCCAGACTGCGTCATTCTTCCTCAAAGTCCATGGCAAACCTACCACAAAATCCATGGTGATGCGCTCCCACTTCCACTCCGGTATCTCCCATCTTTAAGTCAATCCACCCGGTTTCTGATGTACTTCACCTGTTGACAATTCAAACACCGAGATACATAAGCAACGATCTATTTCTTCATTCTCCACCACCAATAATGTTGTTTCATGTAACGGTACATCTTCGTGATACATGGGTGAATAGAATATCGCGAACTGTGAGCTTCATCAAGGATCAACTTTGTCAACCCATCACATTTGGAACACAAATCTTGCCCTAAAGCCGCATAACACCATCATCTCCGAACACAACCTCTTTAGCACTTCCCCGCTGTACCGTATCCTTTTACACCAACAAGTGAGGATCATCAAACTGGTGAGCCTTGATGTATTCCAACAACGATGACTATGCTACAATACAAGCAAGAACAGGAATGTGCTCCTAAATATCCAATCTCATTAACCGGTTGGCTAAAGGCTGAACATACATGGCTAGTGGCCTCTCTTTTACTGGTAAATATAACAAACTGCACATGCTCTCCGCCTTCCTACTCAGTACATTGGCCTTCCCCGTATGATATAATATGGGGATATCATAGCCTTCCAATAACTCTAACCATATCCGCTACCTCAAATTAAGGTCTTTCTGCTTGAATAGGTGTTGGAGATTCCGATGGTCGGTATAGACCTCACAATGAACGTCGTATAGATAGTGGCTCCAAATATTCATTGCGCGAACAAAGATTGCCAACTCTAAGTCATGAACATGGTAATTCTTCTCATGAACCTTCAGCTGCTGAGACACGTAGGAAATTACCCTACCATCCTGCATCAATACCGCTCCAAGCCCAATATGCGATGCGTCACAATACACAGTGTCAGATCCCGAACCTGTAGGCAACACCAACACTGGGGCTGTAGTCAGTGGTCTTGAGCTTCTGAAAGCTCAACTCACACTCATCGGACCATTTGAAAAGAGCACCCTTTTAAGTCAACTTGGTCATTGGGGTTGAGATGGATGAACACCCCTCCACAAACCGGAGATAATAACCCGCCAAACTAGAAAGCTTTGAATCACTGTAGCTAAAGTAGGTCTTGGCCAGTTCTGAACTTCCCCAATCTTCTTAGGATCCACTTTATTGCCCTCAGAAGATATAACATGGCCCAAAAATGCAACTGAGTCCAACAAGAACTCACATTTTGAAAACTTGGCATATAACTGACGATCCCTCAGAGTCTAAAGTACGATCCGAAGATGCTGCTCATGCTCCTCTCGACTACGCGAGTAGAGCAAAATATTAGCAATGAAGACGATCACAAAAGAATCTAGATACGACTTGAACACAAGGTTCATCAAATCCATAAATGCTACTGGGCATTAGTCAAGCGAAATGACATTACCAAGAACTCATATTGACCATACCGAGTCCGAAAAGTTATCTTAGGGATATCCGATGCCTAAAAATCTTCAACTAATGGTGGCCAAATCTCAAGTCAATCTTGGAAATACCTTGGTACCGTGAAGACGATCAAATAAGTCATCAATCATCGGCACATGATACTTGTTCTTGATAGTGACCTTGTTTAACTGCCGATATTCTATACACATCCTCATCATTCCATCCTTCTTCTTCACAAACAACACCGGTGCACCCCAAGGCAAGACACTCGGTCTAATAAAGTCCGTATCAAGCAAATCCTGCAACTGCTCCTTCAATTCCTTCAACTCAACTGGGGCCATATTATATGGTGTGGTAGAAATGGGCTGAGTGCCCTGAACGAAATCAATGTAGAAATAAATATCTATGTCGGGTGGCATCCTGAGCAAATCTGTAGGAAACACCTCTTGGAACTCGCGCACAACTAGTACCGAATCCATGGAAGGAACCTCCGTACTAGGATCACGGATAAAGGCCAAATATGCCAGAAATTCCTTCTCGACCATACGCCGAGCCCTGACATAAGAAATGACCCTGCTAGTGGAATGGGCAGGAGTCCCTCTCCACTCCAATCAAGGCAACCCCGGTATGGCTAATGTCAATGTCTTGGTGTGATAGTCCAAAATAGAGTGATTAGGTGACAACCAATCCATACCGAAGATCACATCAAAATCTACCATATCAAGAAGTAGAAGGTCTAACCTAGTCTTATAGCTCCCGATAGAATCCACAAACGAGCGATAAACACAATATACCACAATAGAATATCCCACAGGCATAGACACATAAACAAGATCACTCAAAGAAACACGATCCATAACAAGATATGAAGCAAAATAGGATGACACATCTGAATAAGTGGAGCCCGAATCAAATAAAACTTAGGCATCTCTACGGCAAACCGAAATAATACATATGCTGACCGCATCAGATGACTCTGCCTCAATTCTAGCTAGAAATTCATAAAAACGGGGTTGATCCCCCACCACACAGACCTCCGCCTTTCGGACAACCTCTCACTAGCTGACCTCTACCTCTAATAGATTTACCATCACCTCAGGCTGCCTGGCCCCCGCCTCTAGCTGGCTGAGCAGGCTGTCGGGAAATCGGTGCCGAAACTATGGAACGAGAACTCTAATGTGGCATGCTGCCTTGTGACCTATGGAAAAACCTCGCGACATGCCTTGATCTCCAGAAATATAATAAGTCCTCATGTCCTAAGATTGCCGACCCTAAAACTGACCCTATCAACCTAAATAACCACCCTGATAACTTTGAATCGGAGGTTCACTAACGGGAGCTGAAGGTGCACTGTAGGCTAGTTGCTCAGGATGAGACCCATAAGAATCAAGACTACCCAAAGCACCATGGGATGCATAAAACGCTGACTAAATTGTTCTGGGAGGATGGCCTCTAACAAATGAAACCCTGACTCAAGACGAGGCACCATAGAAACTAACAAAGGGTTAAGGCATCATCTCACCACCTCCCTACCCTGACCACGAATCATCTCAATTTGTCTAGCAATCTCTACTTCTCGTTGGAAAGAAATATCATCCCCAGTTTCCTTAGCCATCTGTAGCCTGATACCAAAAGTAAGACCATCAATGAATCTCATTACTCCCTCTCTATCAGTAGGAGGCAAGACAACTGTATGGTGAGCTAAATCTACGAATCTGGTCTCATACTGGGTAACAATCATACTACCCTGCTGAAGGCGCTCAAACTACCTATGATACTCCTATCTCCAAGTAAAAGGAATGAACTTCTTCGAGAATAGTTGTGAGAACTGATACCAAGTGTGTGGTGCCGATCCTATTGGTCTGGCTCGATTATAGTCATGCCACCACCTCTTGGCAGGACTATACTGTAATGTCAACTCCATTGGACTCCACTATACCCATGTTGTGCCATGCCTCGTGGAAATGGTTCAATGAAATCCAGTGGGTCCTCAGATGGTATGCCACCAAAACGAATAGGAAATAACCTTTTGAACTTGTCCAATCTCATCAACCCCTTATAAGACATCGCGCGCCTCTCCTCGATTTGTGTAGCAAAAATAGGCTGAGCCACTCTAACTAGTAAAATTGCCGGAGTATGATATCTGTGAACCTTCTGAACTTGTCCAATTTGAGAGATGGCTGGTGCAACCAAAAATGCACCGGTCTGGGCCACGCTCTCCATAAGACCCACTAAATAGACTAGAGCTTCCTAAAGTACAGGGGTAGAAATAAACACCTCCGGGACATGAGCTGGTCCAACTGGCACAGTCTGAATAGGAACCTCTTCCTCCTACTCGATCTGAGGCTCTGCACTAGGTGCTGCTGTATGTTCTCTAGGCTGAGCTCTGCCTCTACCGTGGCCTCTACCTCTGGTAGTGGCAGCAGCCTGACGCTCCAGCTCCTGATCCGCCGTGAATGTAGTGTGTGTCCTCACCATCTGCGAGAGAACAAGAATGGAATGATTCAAACTTCAGTGATAGAATGAAATCACTTGATAGGGAAAGAAAGAAGTGAAGTTTTACGAAATCCCTATAGCCTCTAGAAGATAAGTACAGAAGTCTCCGTACCAATCCTCTAGACTCTACTAAGCTTCCTCATGACTTGTGAGACTAAAACAACCTAGGGCTCTGATACAAACTTGTCACGACCCGCATTCCCAAGCTCGGGGTAGTGATGGCGCCTAATGATAAGTGTGGATTTTGACCACTTATTAGTACCTTTTTACTTTTATTTTAGTCTGCAAGTGTTGATTTATGTTCCAAAAACTAATGGAAATATGCAAATTGTAGGAATGTTGGAGATTTGGGCTATCATGAAGAAACCCAACTCAAAAAGAGTGTTCCGACTCACAAGGCAAGAAGGGGCGCATCAGACTAGAAGTGTGGTCTGCAAAAGCAAGTGCGGACCGCATAATTCTCCTTGCGGCCGCAGATCTATTGCTAAAAGCTCAGAGATGGAATGAAGAGAAGTGTGGACTTCACACGATTTGTCTGGCCACAGAACATGGTCGCACTAACAAAAATTCAAAAAGTTCAGAGAGGGTGCAAAATGATCAAGACTTAAACCTTGCCTGATGTGCGGACCGCACATGAATTGTGCTTCTACAAAAGCTAAATTGCAGCCGCGCAGAAAATTGTGCGGCTGCAGAATCTAATTCTCTGCAAACTCAAGCAATGTGCGGATCACACATGGAATTGTGCGGCCACAGAACCTCCCGAGGGGCATTTTTGTCAGCAAATTTTGAGCCATTATAAATAGACGGGAATCACATTTTTAGGTCAAGTTTTGAAGTTTTATCAGCTGTAGCCGTTGTAGTTTACCATTTTGGGTAACTTGTGATCATTTTGGGACAAGAACATCATAGTTTATCTTATGGGTTTAATTAGTATTTCTTTTTTTTTTTCTTCATTTTTTACTACGAGCAGCTAGACATTTACTAGGGTTATGACCCAACCCTAGTGCGTAAACCTTATTGGTATTTAATTTATTGCTTGTATATGATTGGATGTTTGTTATTTATGCTTGTTCATACTTTAATTTTAGAATTAATTGTTGCAAACATTGATTCATGTCTTTTTGTCTCGGACTGTACTTGAGAAAGAGGGACCTAGTCTAGGAAAGCTTGGCTAACAAGAAATTGGGCTAATTAAGGATTTGATTAGCCTAATAAAAGGGTTTGAGCTAGAGATAAGAAAAATCTGACTTGAGCTCATATCAATTATTTAGACCCATTTGGGCTTGAGAAAGCCAAATTGGGCAAAATTACTCTATGACCTGGAGGTATTGAGTGGGTAACTTAGAGTTGAGAGCTATAATACACCCCGATTAATAAAATAAGTATTAACATAACTAACCCATTAGGTGAACATTTAGGCGAAGGTTACATCCCTAGGCCTTTTTACCTATTTGAAAACAACCAAAAATAATGAGTCAATTTCTAGTTTCATTTCTCTAATTGAGCATTAATAGTGTAGTTTATAGAGGTAAATTGCAAGACAAACTTGCTTGGAAGTGTATTTAAGCTATTTCGTCTACGCGCATCAAGTATACACTTTAGCACCCATTGTTCCCTGAGTAAATCGACTCCGACTCATAGTTGGGTACTATTCTTCCAACTACCTCTTCCACTCATTGTTGAATGTGGATTGGGAGTGGATCAATTTTTGGCACCATTTCCGGGGAGTTAAAACAGTGTTAGCTATATATTTAAGTCTAATTTTTGAATATATTCTTTCCCTTCCGTGTTACTAACATTTTAAAGAAATCACGGGTACAAACATGGCGAACAATAAGCTCGGAAATTTGCCTTTGGGGGACTTGGATGGCGAGGAGGAACAAGTAGACGAGGTACCTCCAAAGCCACAAGCCAATCGGAGAGGCCGGGTACCACATGACAATGTGCCCGTTCCACCCCCACCTCCACCACGAGCGACTCAACACCGGATATTGCCCAACGAAGGTTATGCTAGTGCAATAGTCCCTCCTCATATTAGGGCGGGCAACATTGAAATCACCAATGTGATGCTCACTTTGCTTGAGCAATGGGGTTTCTTTACTGGTGCACCAACTAAAAATGCTTACAAGCATTTGAAGGGCTTTGTGGATACATGTTGGGGGAGCAAGCAAACTAATGTTTCCGAGGATGCATTGAGGCTAAGGCTTTTTCCCTTCTCTCTATGGCAGAAAGCTTTAGATTGGTTGGAACGTTTGCTGAACCATTCAATTCACAAGTGGGATGACTTGGCGGAAAAGTTCATTGCTAAATATTTCTCTTTCGGGCACATGGCTATACTTCGAGATGAGATCTTGGCATTAAAGAAAGAGTGGAATGAACCACTACATGAAATTTGGGAGCGCTAAAGAACAATGATTAAGGAATGTCCCAACGACGATATGACGGGAAACATGATACAACAAACTTTTTATTGTGGGATTAACACAACCAATCAATGTGTAGTGAATAAACTAGCCGATGGAAACTTTATGACTAGGTCTTATGCGGAGGCATGTGAAATCTTAGATGAGATGGCATAAACATCGTCGGCTTGATAATCCCGGGCCAATTTTCCACAAGGTGATCCGAACATGATCCACCTCTACAAAGAATTGCAAGACCATGGGCAAGCCATTGCCGAATTGACCACTACCATGAATCAAATACCAAAGGCTCAACTTAGTCAAGTGCAAGCCCCTAAGCAAGTTCATGCTATGGAAGGAGTGAATGTTTTGGTGAACAAGAAGAGGACTAAGGGTCCACAAGTGCAAACTCGAGTGGAGAACTATGTGCAAAATAATGGTGGTTTTGATCAAGATGATTCTTATAATGAGCAAGAGGAGGAAGTGCAATATGTGAAAAAATTTCAAGGTCAAAGAAACAACTTTTAAGGCCCAAACCAACAATAATGGTGACCACAAAACAATCATGACAATTGGAATTCTAGAAATCAAGGGAATTGGTATAACAACAACAATCAAGGAAATTAGAGTGGACACAATCAAGGAAATTAGAGTGGAAACAACCAAGGAAATTTGGGAGGCAACAACCAAGGTGGTTGGGGTAACAATCAAGGCAACCGGGGGTTAGGTTTTCAAAGGCCCCTAATGTATCAACAACCGAGCAACCCACCTCCTTATCCTTTCCATGGTTCAAGTTTTTCAAATAATGATATGGGATATATTGAGAATATGTTCAAGCAAATGATGGAAAAGAATGCTGACTCGGATGCCCAACCTGCCTCACACAATACATCAATCCGAAATCTAGAAGTTCAAATGGGGAAAATCTCTGAAACTCTAAATTCTCGTCCCAAGGGTGCACTACCAAGTGACATAGTAGTAAACCCAAAGGGTGGTAACAATATGGGGCATGCTATGGAGATTGACACTTGAAGTGGAAGAGGCGGGAATGTACCCACCTCAAGTCGAAGGCGACTTGTTGATGATGATCAAGTAATGCAAGAAGAAGAGATCCCGAACAATGTTGTTCAACCAAATGAGGAAGTTTGGATTGATCCTGATGATAGTGTGGATGATACTCAAGAGGAGGTGAACCCATCTATGGAACACATCATTGACATACCGGAACCAGTAGTGCAAAAGGCAAAGGAACCATTGCCTAAGCCTCCACCTCCATACCCTCAAAGACTTGCCAAGCAAAATGGTGAGAATCAATTCAAAAAGTTCATTCAAATGATAAAGAGTCTTTCAATCAATGTGTCATTGGTAGAAGCTTTCTAACAAATGCCCGGTTATGCCAAGTTTATGAAAGATCTTGTGACAAAGAAGCGGTCGATGAACTTTGAAACTATCAAAGTCACTCATCAAGGGAGTGCGATTGTTCACTCAATGGCTCATACATTGGAGGATCCCGATGCTTTCATGATTCCTATTACCATTGTAAGTGCCGAGTTTGCTAAAGCTCTTTGTGATCTTGGGGCAAGTATAAATTTGATTCCCTATTCGGATTTCAAAACTTTGGAGATTGGGAAACCAATACCCATTTCTACGAGATTGCAAATGGCTGATCGTACCATGAAAAGGCTGTTGAGTGTGATTGAAGATGTGTTGGTCTGTGTGGATAAATTCATTCTTCCGGCGGACTTTATAATTCTAGATTGTGAAGTTGATTACAAAGTGCCTATTATTCTTGGGATACATTTCCTTGCTATGAGTAATACTCTTTGTGATGTTGAAGCCGGAGATCCCGCTTTTCGGGTTGGTGATGAAAAAGTGGTATTCCATGTGTGTAAGTCCATGTAGAAACCAAATAGAAATGAGGTGTATTTTTTTGTGGATTTGGTGACTGATGTCATTGTTGATGATACAAGTGCTACTATTAATGTTGGTGATATGTTGGAGGCCGTCTTGCTCAACTTTGACGATGATGAGATGGATGGTTTCATGAAATGTGTGAAATCTTTGTAAGGAATTGGGTCGTAGAACTATGCACCTAGAAAATTGTCTTTGGATCTTGAAAATAGGAAGACTCCTCGTACAAAGCCTTCTATTGAAGAGCCACCTATCTTGGAGTTGAAGCCATTGCCTCCACATCTTCGGTATGAACCTTTTGGCCCTTGTTCTACTTTACCGGTTATTCTTTCCTCCTATTTGACTAACATGCAAGTAGATTCCACATTGGCGGTACTAAAAGAGAGGAAGAAGGCTATTGGGTGTACTTTGGTGAATATTCAAGGTATAAACCTCGTCCTTTGCATGCATAAGAACAAGTTGGAGGATGGTCCTAAACCATCTATTGAACATCAAAGAAGACTCAATGAGGCTATGCAAGAAGTTGTCAAGAAGGAGATTATCAAGTGGTTGGATACCGGGGTTGTCTACCCCATCTCCGATAGTTCATGGACTTCTCCGGTTCAATGTGTCCCAAAGAAGGGGGTCATGACGGTAGTCACTAATGATAAGAATGAATTGATTTTTACGAGAGCGGTGACCGGTTGGAGGGTGTGTATGGATTATTGCAAGCCTAACAAAGTGACAAGGAAGGATCACTTTCTACTTCCTTTCTTAGATCGAATGCTCGATAGATTGGCAGGCCATGTTTCTATTGCTTTCTTGATGGGTACTCGGGCTACAACTAAATTCTCATTTCTCCAGAAGATCAAGAGAAAACAACCTTTACATGTCCCTATGGTAATTTTGCTTTCAAGCGGATGCCATTTGGTTTGTGCAATGCATCGACGACTTTTCAACGATGTATGATGGCTATTTTTACGGACATGGTGGAGGACTACCTTGAAGTTTTCATGGATGACTTCTCGGTTGTTGGGGATTCTTTTGATGATTGTCTTGAAAATTTGGTCAAAACATTGGCTAGATGTGAGGTAACCAACTTGGTACTCAATTGGGAGAAATGCCACTTCATGGTTGAGGAAGATATTGTCCTTGGCCATAAAATCTCAATACATGGAATTGAAGTTGATATGGCAAAGATTGAGGTGATTTCTAAGCTTCCACCCCCAACTTCGGTGAAAGGTGTGTGGAGTTTTCTAGGTCATTCGGATTTTTACCTGCACTTTATCAAAGATTTCTCTAAAGTAGTGAACCCATTGGGCAAGCTCCTTGAGAAGGATGCCAAGTTCAATTTCAATGATGATTGCATGAAAACGTTTGACTTGTTGAAATTCAAGTTGATATCTACTCCTATTGTTACTGCTCCAAGTTGGAATGTCCCTTTTGAACTCATGTGTGATGCAAGTGATGTAGCGGTTGGGGCTGTTTTGGGGCAATGTATCAACAAGATTTTCCATCCAGTCTACAATGCTAGTAAGACCATGAATAGTGCCTATGTTAACTATACCGTTACGGAGAAAGAGCTCCTTGCTATTATGTTTGCAATTAAGAAGTTCAGCCCGTACTTGATGGGTGAAAAAGTTATTGTCCACACGGATCATGCGGCACTTCGTCATCTTATGAGCAAAAAAGACACAAAAGCTCGTTTGATGATATGGGTACTTTTGTTACAAGAAATTGATATTGACATCCAAGATAGGAAAGGTAGTGAAAACCAAGTGGCGGACCACTTGTATCGTTTTGAGGAGGAGGGGAGGCCACACGATGGCCTTGAAATTAATGACTCTTTCCCCGATGAGCAGCTATTGGCAATTTCAATGAAAGAGGTTCCATGGTTCGCGGACTTGGCAAACTTTCTTATGTGTGGAATCACTCTGGATGAGATCTCTTTAAGCCAAAGGAAGAAGCTCAAAAGAGATTGTCAAGATTATTATTGAGATGAACCATACGTTTTCTGGATTTATACGGATGGGGTGATTAGAAGGTGTGTACCGGTAGAAGAGAAAGGAGATATTCTTGGGGCTTGTCATTCTCCGCCATATAGTGGTTATCATGATGGAGCAAGAACGGCGGCCAAAGTGCTTATTTTTTGTTTCTATTGGCCTACTCTCTACAAGGATGGTAGCAATTTGCTGAAAAGATGTGATGAATGTCAACAGGCCGGTGGAATCTCAAAGAAAAATGAAATGCCTCTCACAACAATCTTGGAGATTGATATTTTCGTGTTTGGGACATTGACTTCATGGGCCTTTTGTGAGTTCATGTGGAAACACCTGCATCATGGTCACGGTGGATTATGTGTTCAAATGGGTTGAGGTCATCGTTTTACCCAACAATGAGGCGAGAAGTGTAGTGGCCTTCTTGAAGAAGAGTGTTTTCACAAGATTTGGTACCCGAGTACAATCATAAGCGATGGGGGGTCACACTTTTGCAACAAAGATTTTGACACTTTACTTAGCAAGTATGGTGTTAATCACAAGGTCACGACTCCCTATCACCCACAAGCTAGTGGGCGAGTGGAAGTCTCCAACCGGGAGATACAGAGTATCTTGTCTAAAACGGTGAATACTAATCGGACGGATTGGTCCAAGAAGCTTGATGATGTGTTATGGGCTTATCGGACGGCTTACAAAATACCTATCAGAATGTCTCCATATCGGTTGGTGTTCAGGAAAGCTTGTCATCTTCCGGTGGAACTAGATCACAAGGCAATGTGGGCTCTAAAGAAGTTGAATCTTGATTGGGATGTAGCCACTAACTTGCGGGTTACACATTTGAATGAGTTGGATGAGTTCCGGTCTCATGCTTATGCGAGTTCGTCCTTGTACAAAGAAAAGATGAAATATCGTCATGACAAATACATTTGGAACAAAGAGTTCAAGGTGGGCGATCTTGTATTGTTGTTTAACTCAAGGTTGAGAATGTTTTCGGGGAAGCTAAAATACAAGTGGAGTGGTCCATTTGAAATTGTTGGTGTGACACATTTCAGTGCATTAGACTTGAAGAACAAAAACAATGAAGTGTTCCGAGTCAATGGTCACCGGGTGAAGCACTACTTAGGCAAGGTTGGAGATAGCCACATGGTGGCAGTCATTTACTTTACTTGATGGTATTTTACGTCATGTCGCGACGTTAAATCAGGCCCTTCTTGGGAGGCAACCCATGTTCTTTTCCTTTTTATTTTGTAGTTAGGTGTTAGATATGTTCCAACTTGATTTGAAGTGTACTATAGGGCTGAGTGTGACTTGGAAGAAAGGTGGACAAAAATACTGCTAAGTGTTCAAAATATCTGCGGACCGCACATTTGTGTGTGCCACAACAGGAGGGCATTCGTGGCCGCACATTTCACATGCGGACCGCATAGTTGGATTCTTGCAAAAGTGATTTTGTTTTAACTCTCTGAAGTTTTAGCTAGTCAGTGCGAAGGCTGATCTATGACCGCACATAAAATCTGCGGCTCCATCCGAAAATGTGCGGACCGCACATTGAGATCAGAGACATTTGACATAGGTGACAGAGTGCGGACCGCACATGGAATTGTGTGGCCGCACTCAACTCTTTTCCCTCCTAAATCTCTTGGTATAAATAGTAGTTTGGAGAACATTTGTCAATTTTTCCTCTCTTAACAAACATTGTTGCTCTATTGATTTTCTGAGAGATTTTCACTATCCCCACACACAACCACCTATGCTTATTCACCCAGTGCACTCACTCTATCTGGTATGATTTATTTTATGTTAATATTTTGTGTTAATTTAATGTTTATAATTTTAGTTTCTTTTTAGGCCATCTGTTATTAGAGTTCATCTATGTGTCCATATGGGGTTGATTTGAACAGGGTAATTGATAATACATGCTCTAATGGGGATGGGTTAGTGCAATTTCATGTTTATAGCATGTTGCCATGTCTATTTGTGCGAGTAATTGAATAATATGAGTAGAAAAGTTGCATATGCATAGTTTTTGAGTTCTGCGGCCACACTTGAATTTGTGCGGTACGCAGATTCAAAGTTTTGTGTGACCCAGGGAAGCATATGCATTTACGGCTGCACTTTAATTGTGTGGACTGCAGAAACCTAAGGATGGCCGCAATTGAAATTGTGCGGACCGCAGATTTCATCTGCGTCCACAAATTAGGCTCTGCACTATCTTCAGAGAGACTTCTAAGCCTCTAAACTTTGAATGACTAAAGTGCGGCCGCACAACAAAATTTTGCGGACCGCAATTCCTTTCCTATCAGAAAGGTGCGGACCGCAGAACCCAATTCCTATAGCTTGTTGTTTTGTCGTAACCTCACTATGTCCACAATGTTCCTCCTTGCCTGCATAAGTCTTGAATGTGTTGAATGATGACTTGCAACTAACAATCTTCTTTTCTTTGATACAGACAATGGTTCGATCGCGAGGCTGCGGCAATACTACAAGAGGAAGAGGTGAATCCTCTAGGGGTCAAGGTAGATCTACCTTGCCCCTTGGCTAGCCCAAAACAATTAGAAAGAAGACCACAACAGGCTGAGGGAGAGGTGCAGACCTCTCCGAGTCTAGTTCCTATGTCCCTTCTAGGGATGCTTCAGAGGGCGACTCAGACTCTATTCAGGAGAAACCACACAGTCTAGGCCATAGGGCCATTCCATCTTAGGGATGAGGCCTCTTCATCTCACAGAAGTTCCGACGGGTCGGAAAGTGCTAGCCAAATCGCTGAGCCAGCAGTTGCCCCAAACACCGATATGCCGACTGTAAAGGATATCCTCGATGATGGTAGAGGAGGAGATGATACTTCTACGGGTGTGGAGAGATCAAAGAAAAGGGATATTTGGGAGGATAGGTTCGTCAGCTTGGCTGCCTTCACTGATTTCCATATGTGGTGTCCAAAGAGATCATTGACACTTGAGCATCCGTTTCTATTCAAGTATTTGGAGACATACAATCCGGCGATGTTGAGACAGTTTAGAGAAAGAAAGGGATGGATATGGTTCACTGAGAGAGTTGATGCCAAGGAGTACCTCGTCCAACAGTTCTACACAAATATTTCTCACATCAAGGGTGACTAAAGTACGAAACCTCAAGGTGAAGTTTGATCAGCACACACTAAACGCGTACTTAGGTTTTGAGGACTTGGAGCAGAAGGAGTATCGAGAGAAATGTCCAATGAAAGAAGATGTACAACCTTGGCTAGAAGAGATATTAGCACCATCAGGGCCACCACCACTATGGATTACTACTGGGGTTCCCATCCACCAGAGCACATTGAGTTTCGAGGGAAAGGGGTGGCAGACCTTTGTATGCAACAGACTTGACCCGAGCCAGAATGAGACTCATCTACCTATTCCTCAAGCTGTTCTTGTGGCTTCTATCATGGTCGGGTACCCAACTAATGTGGGTGCCGTGATGTCAGCCAACATTTTATTGGTAGCATAGCAGTCTAGCTCGACCAATCACTATCCCAACACTATCACAAAGTACCTCACTGATGCAAAGGTAGAGCTGAGAAATTATAACACCAAGGTGAAGTCGAAGAAGCCATTTGACTGGTATTCATTGATGGATGCGACCAACCCAGAGAAAAGAGCTCAGCCTTCTACCACCACAGGCCAGTCTGATGAGCCGGCAGTGGTAGTTATTGAGACAGCTGACATTCAATTTACTTCCGTTGAGCCCTCTTCTAGTGCTGCTGATATGCCTCCACCACCACCTTCCGATCCTACCACAGCCCTCAACTGCTCCGGCTCTGAGGCCAGTGCCCATGCCTACAACTACATTATCTGCTCTGCGAGTCTCCCAGACATTGGCGAGTCTCAACAACTAGATGCAGACAACAACTTCAAAGCTGTCTGACGTATCTAGTACCATTGGAGCGCAGTCATCTACACAGGTACCACAAGTCTCCTTTGATCTTAATGAGAAGCTGAAGAAGATTCTGGAAAACCAGAAGATGATCATGGACACTCTGGTACAACACGGGTCTGTTATTGAGGAGTTGGGTAAATAAGTGAAGAAGATAAGGAAGTCCCAGGCAAGCAAGAAGTCGGTTGACATGCTCAGGAAGGCGGTGACCAAACTTGCAACAACTGGGGATCTACCCTTTGATATGTTACTTGACCCAGACCAGTCCGGCCGGGATCCATTAGCACCATTTGCACCGATTGCACCAGCTGGCCTGTCTGAGGAGCCAGACCTTGCTGCCGACACTCATGAGGCAGTGCCACGCCCAGATTTGATGATTATGAGATACAGTTGGCTGACCCATCGGGAGAGGATGTTGCTGGGGACACTGAGATGTCCAAGGATCCATAGGGAGTTTTCTTCATCCTCTTTTCTTTCACTCTTATTTTGTCAAGCATTGGGGACAATGCTTTCTTTTATTTGGGGGGAGGGGGGAGGGGGAGGGGAGCTTATTTGATTTGACATTGATACATTTGGATACATTTGGACTATAATAATTGGATGATTTTGTTCCTTCTCTCATTTGTAGTTTATTTATCTTTAGTAGTTATTGTTCATTAGCTTCTTTATTTTTCACTTTAGTTTATATTTTGTTAGTAGCTTTTTTATGTTTTTTGTAGTAGTTGGTAACAAGCCTTTGGTGTTTTTAATAACACGGTTTTTTCCAAAGGTAGTTTTTGTGTGAACCGAGTGATTCGTACCAACGATGGATGGCATGACAATCTTCTTTAGGGAAAGAGTCCGTTTTTATGTTTAGGTAATAATAATAGTAGTAGTAATGAATAAAAGGCCTAATCAAGTCATTCTCGAAAAACAGTTATTCATGCTTCAGTTAGTACCAACACATTTAACTACGTGCTTGTGGTTTGAAATAAGGTTTTTGAAAGAAAATAGCTCTAGTTAGTGACATTGAAACTCTTGAGTTGACTTTACTAATCATCAAGTGGTTAATTGGACCATAGTGATCTTTAACTTGATTGTGGCCGTTATAGGCTCTTGACTCTATCCTCTTTTACGGTCTAGTTATGTGAGGGGTGAGATGATTTGTTGCTAGTCCAAGTACCCGTGCGTAAGATATAAAACTTTCCCCGAATGTGCTTCAAGGAAAAATCCTAAGTGTTGCTTGGTTTGAGAAATGATTATAGGCTTTCCTTGGTCCGTTTTGAGCCTCTTTAGCCGACCAATGTTGTTATCCCTAGACAACCCCCTCGAGAGTTTAGCCTTTCTCATTTGACAACCATGATATAAGCCTTTACTCTCTTTATTACGATCCTTTCATGGCACCCGGACTTTCCTTAAGACTTTTGTGAAATAAGTGGCTTAAAGCATAATTTTGGGGGAGAGATGGGGAAATTGAAAGAGGTATAAAGGCACAAAAAGAGAAAATAAATGATCTCTATGAAAAGAGAAGGCAAGAAAAGAAAAAGAACAAAAAGAAAAATGCAAAAAAGAGAATAAGTGGAAGAGTTGATGGATTCAAAAGAGGAAATGACCCCTAACATGAGCATCAAGGGGGAAAATAATGAAATAAATAAGAAAGAGTGATGTCAAGTCTCTCTAGCCCCCAATAAAAAGAGAATGTCTCTAAGAATTGGTAATTTTGAGCCAAGAAATGAAAATGTGGAGTTCGTAAGAAAAGGTGTAACCACTTACTTATATGGTATCCTACCATAATCAAAAAGCCTTCATTACAACCCGAAAGAAGTCCTACTTGATTTCGAGCCGAGTGAGTTTACATTGGTGGTGATCTACATGAGGGGCAAGCCTATGGTACTTGAAGCCGTACTTGTGATATTATCTTGTGAGAGAAGAGTGAACCTTTTATGAATCTTAAGGCCGAGTGCTAACTTTTGAAGTGAGCTTTGCAAATGGAAGGTAGAGGAGGAAGAGTTTGGAGTCCACCATGGCATATATGATAGAACAAGAGTTCGTTATGATTAAAGTCAATTCTTGAAGCTCAAATGACACATTAAAGCTATAAGCGCATGATAGTTTACTTGTCACCTTATTGAAAATGCATGAGTAGTGTGGGTAATTGTTGGTCCCAACTGAGTATGAATGGCTCACCATTGACTCGCTATAATGACCTATAACTTTAAGGAGGTGGGAACTAATCTATTTGCTTGAGAACAAACAAAGACTTAAATTTGGGGGAGTTGATAAGTGTAGATTTTGATCACTTATTAGTACCTTTTTACTTTGTTTTAGTCTTCAAGTGTTGATTTATGTTTCCAAAACTAATGGAAATATGCAAATTGCAGAGATGTTGGATATTTGGGCTCTCTTGAAGAAATGCGACTCAAAAAGGAGTGTTCTGACTCACAAGGCAAGAAGGGGCGCAGCAGACTAGAAGTGCGATCCGCAGAAGCAAGTGCAGACCATAGAATTCTCCTTGCAACCACAGATCTATTGCTAAAAGCTCAGAGATGGAATGAAGAGAATTGCAGACCGCACACGATTTGTGCGGCCGCAGAACATGGTCACACTGACAAAAATTCAAAAAGTTTAGAGAGGGTGCAAAATGACCAAGACTTAAACCTTGCTTGAAGTGTGGATCGCACATGAATTGTGCTACCGCAGAAGCTGAATTGCAGCCCCGCAAAAAATTGTGCAGCTGTAGAATCCATTTCTCTGCAAACTCAAGCAATGTGCGGCCGCAGAACCTCCCGAGGGGCATTTTTGTTAGCAAATTGAGCCACTATAAATAGACGGGAATCACCGATTGTTAGCTCCTTGAGGAAATCGACCCCGACTCATAGTTGGGTACTATTCTTCCAACGACCTCGTCCACTCAATGTTGATTGTGGATTGGGAGTGGATCACCTAATATCTACTTGTTAGGAAAGCCAAAATTAGATAAACATCAACCTTTTTGACAATTTAAAATGGAGTGATTAACAATTATTAACGACTAATAAAGCTGTAATACCTAAAATAAACCTATGATATAGTACCTTCTAGTCTAATTCCAGAAATCTGAAGTCACCACTACATGAGAAACTAGAATACTACAAGTATGGTTTGAACGATATACAATTGTTTGAAATGAAATAAACAGTAAAGACAAGAATAGTAGGGGACTTCAGGCACTGCGAATGCCAACAACTCTATGTCAAGTCTCCGTTGCAGTAATTATTCAAGAAGAAGCACCACTAGACATAACTAACCAACACCAGTATCTGCACAAGAAGTGCAGAAGTGTAGCATGAATACAACCAACCCAATATACTCCGTAAGTGTTGAGCCTAATCCCAACGAGGTAATGATGAGGCTATGACAAGAGACCTACTAAGATCCTAAGCAGATATTTACATGAAGCAATAGAAATAACAAATGGGGCATTTAACATAACAACATGGAGGGAACATGTAGAAAAGGAATGTACGATAAGAATGACACGTAGAAAGTCACCAAGTAAACTTCTTCCAAGATAAATGACAATGCAACCAATAAATCACAAACTTCGAAAAATCAAATAGAGCAATGGAACCAACAATGGCACGATATCACCCTTCGTGCTTTACTCTCAACTTCACCATATAATAAGTATTTTTAATTAATTAAATGGAACGATATCACCCTTCGTGCTTTTACTCTCTTCCTCACATGGGATGATAAATGATAATAAGAAATCAAGTGCACGATATCACTCTTCGTGCTTTAATACTCACAATCTCTCAAATAAATGATAGCATATGCAATTAAGGCACGACAACACTCTTCGTTCTTTTCACGCTTCCTCACCAAGAAACAATAATAAACCAAGGTATCAATGCAAGGTGGGAAGTAAATTTCACTTCAATCATAATGTTATGATAAGCAAACTCAACCTTCAATATCCCAACAACTTTAAAATAAACGATGATTACGAAAGCATACAATTAATGAGATAATATTAAAATTAAAGAATGGAAAGCATAGACAATGAAACAACATAGTTCAATAAATCAATTTCCACCTGCATGCTTTAACCCAATAACAACACATATATACTCACTACCTTATATATACGACGTCCTCACACATAAATCACGTAACAAATAGGCCAACAAGTCCTAATTTTCTCAAGTCTAAGTTAACCATAACACTTACCTCACTCCGCATTTAAGTCAATCAACCAATCACGACCTTGCATTTTAAACAAGCCTCCAAACCAACAAATTCTAACCAATTATCGATCAAAAAATTCAAAATAAGCTGTAGAAATTACTCACGAAGGAAAAAGGTTCAATCTTTGATGAATTTAAAAAAGTCAACAAAAGTCAACTCGGGGCTCGCTTGGACAAAATTCGAGATTTGGACCAAAATTCGATTACCCATTCACCTCCGAGACCGGTTATGTGATTTGTTTTGAAATTCGACCTTAATTTGAGGTCTAGATCTAAATTTTCAAAAATCTCCAAATTCTTCCAAAATCGCTAATTTCTACCATGAAAATCCTACATTTTATGTTATAACACATGAAAAGTAATAGGGAATTGAAAGAAAGTAATTTAGAGTTACATACCAATGATTTTGGGAAGAAGAAACTTTGGGAAAATCGCCTCTAGAGTTTTTAGGGTTGAGAAATGGTATAAAATGAGCTATGTCCCGTTCTTTCCTTATTTTACCAGATGTGGATGTCGCAATTGTGAAACACAGGTCGCAAATGCAAACTGTGTCCCCAGCCTGTACAAGTCGCAATTGCGACAAAAACCATCATATTTGTGATGTCCCATGCAACAATAAATGAGATCAAAGGTTTGCATTTGCAAATCTCCCTAAGCCTAGTGCTCAGTCGCAAATGTGACCAAGCCATAGTAAAAGCGAAGTCTGGGATGTCCGCAATTGTAAACATTTCTTCGCAAATGCAAAAAATAACTTGCCCAGTCCCCTATCAGAATTGCGAGCTCAACTTCGCAAAAGCAGAGTTTGCATTTACGAAGAGGTCATCACAAATGCGAGAACTGCATCCCAGCCACAAAATTGAAGCACACCAGCAATCTTGAACTAACCAAACTCATCTGTAGCACCTCCAAATCTCACCCGAGCCCCTCGGGCTCCAAACCAAACATGCACACAAGTGTAATAATATCATATTAACTAGCTTGTACAATCAAAACACCAAAATAACATCTACAACCATGAATCAGACATCAAAACGCATGAAATTCAAAAGAAAATTCAAGAACCTCTAGAATCACAACCAAGCGTCTGAATCCTGTCAAACCAACTCCGAATGACACTGAAGTCAACCTATTCCAAGTCCCAAAATTAAAATCCAAATCTGATAACCATAAAGTCAATCTACTGTCAAACCTAGGAAATTTTTAAACATTCATATTGCTAACTTTCGACAAAAAAAGTCAAATCAGCCTAGGGACCTCCGAATTCAATTCTGGGCACACGCCCAAGTCAAAAATCACGTTACGGACCTATCGGAATCGCCAAAACACCGATGTGGGGTCATTTATCAAAAATATTAAATGTGGTCAACTCTAGCCTCATTTTAGTCAAATATCTCATTTTTTTCAAAATTTCACATAAAAGCTTTTCGAAAAGCAACACGGACCATGCACACAAACCAAGAAACATTAAATGAAGCTACGGGAGGTCTCAGATCATGAAAATTAAGGCTAGAATTCAAAATGACCTATTGGGTTGTCACATGCATGATCAAGAATGCCACCCTTATACTGCGACATGAACATCAACAATGAAATGCATCACTTATACTCCACGTGTGCATAATCATGAATGGTACCCTTGTACTGCCACTGATGTGTAATCAAGAATGCCACCCTTATACCACCACATATTCATAATCAATCATATAAAACATGGCACTACAATCTACATGTACGCCATCAAGAGAGAAACATGAGAGGGCGACCTGAGGGGGATGGATCCATATCTATATGTTGTACGACAACAACCTTGTGCATAATAATCATAAATCGCATGGTAAAGACCTCGTGCCAACACCCAATCAATCTGTCCAACATGTCCATATGTGCCATAATCATAACAATGCAATATGCCAAATTATTATCAAAATACATATGCTCATAATTTTTCAACAAGGTCCACAAGTATATGATAATAATAAAATGCAGATGATTGTTCAACATATAAAGCATGACTAGTGCTAAATCAATTTTAGAGATCAAGTTCATGTAGTAATAAAGTGATTAAGCGTGTTTCATATAAAGCATACCATCAAAGCAAGGGATATTAGAAGTCTAACATCTAATCCGGTCATAAACCACACATAGCACCCGCGTTCACGCTCATTAACTCGCGTACGCGTTGCTTTACACATAACACAATTAGGAAAATTAGGCCAAATCCTAAGGGGAATTTCCCCACACAAGGTTAGGCAAGATACTTATCTCAATAAGACCAATTAAATCCTCTAGAATAACCTTCCCTCTAAAAATCACCTGCGTCCGGTTCAAATCTAGCCAAAACAACTCAATAATATCAAATAATGCTATAAGAATCAATTTCTAATAATAAAGTTCCAATCTTTACCAATTCTAAAAAAACCAACAAAACTCAACCTCAGGCCCAATCGGTCAAAACACAAGTTAAGGGATATATCACGACTACCAATAATCCCATAAATCCAAATATGTGATTAGATACCAAAACCGAGTCCATATCGATTCTAAAATTTCTAATTTTTATTTTTCAAAATATAGTAAACCCCCCCCCCCCCAAAAAAAATATCTCTTCAGAATTCCATAATCTAGGTGTAATAATCTGTGGGAAAATAAGATATAATGTCAAAATCAAGTAGAAATCACTTACCCTCTTGCCTTATATGAAAAACATCTTCAAAAATCGCCCCTCTCAAAGTCTAGAGTTCACAATATGAGATAATGGATCTAGATCCTGAAATTTTCTCAATATAGTCAGTTGTTGAATTCGCAAATGCGACCAGGTGTTCGCAATTGCAATCAGGATGCTGGAAAATGCGACCAAGTGTCGCAAATGCGGACTACCCTTCGTAATTGCGGACGTCAAATTACGGCGCCAGCGTCGCAAGTGCGAAGCTGGCCTTATCAGGCACCCATCACAAAAGCGATCAAGACACCACAATTGCGGACCTTTGCAGTTGCGAGAAGGCCATCACAATTGCGAGGTCTGCAGCACCAGCAAAGTCTGAACCTTCCCAACACAAATTTGAAATTCACCCAAGACCCAAATCAAACATCCACACTAGTATATAAACCTCATACAAACATGCTCATTAGATCAAAATATCAAAATAACATCTATCACCGAGAATCAAACACCAAAACACATCATGCAAGTATTTAAGTTCAAGAGCTTCAAATATTCATAACCAAATGTCTGATTCATACCATACCAACTCAGAATGATATCAAACTTTGAATACAAGTTTCAAATGATAAAATAGACCTATACCAAATCCCGAAATAACACTCCGAACCAGATAGCATTAATGTCAAATCATGGTGAAACTTATTAATTTTCTAAATCTTCAAACTGCCAACATTCGGCAAATAGAGATACGTCATTGTTGGAACCTCCAAATACAAATACGGATATACAGCTAAGTGCAAAATTATCATACGAACCTATTAAAACCATCAAAATAAAAATCCAAGGTCGTTTACACAAAAATCAAATATTGTCAACTCTTATAACGTAAGCTTCTAATAATGGAACTAAATGTTCCAATTAATTTCAAAACCTTCCCGGAACCAAACCAACCATCTCCACACGTCACAAAACAAAAACCAAGCACACGGGAAGTATCAAATGGGGAATCGAGACTCAAATACCCAAAATGACTGGCCAGATCATTACATTCTCCCCTTCTTAAACAAATATATGACCTCGAACGAGTTTAGAGTCATACCTACAATGCCCAAAAGATGAGGATATATGCTTCGCCTATCATGCTCGGTCTCTTAAGTCGCCTCCTCGACTAGTTGACCTCCCCACTTCATCTTCATTGAATTGATCTCCTTAGACCTGAGCTTTTGAAACCGCCGATCCAAAATATCCGCCGGCTCCTTCTCATAAGCCGGATTCTCATCCAACTACATTGTGCTGAATCCAAAAATAAGGACTTATTTTCATGTTACTTTTGAAGCATAGAAATATGGATTACATGATGGAATCCCAAAAGACTAGGAGGCAAATCAAGTCTATAAGAAACCTCTCCAACACCTCAAAAAGACTAATAAACCTCGGGCTCAACTTGCCCTTCTTTCCAAACTATATCACACCCATCATGGGATAAACTCTAAGAAGAACCGTCTCGCCTCTATGAAATATACATCACAAATCTTTCGATCAACATAACTCTTTTGCATGGACTGATCTATGTGAAGCCTCTCCTGAATCAACTTCACCTTCTCAAAAGCATCACAGACCAAGTATGTGCCTAATAACCTAGCCTCGTCGGGCTCAAACTAACCAGTCGGAGAATGACATCACCTTCCATATAAAGCCTCGTACGGATCCATGTTGATACTAGCCCGATAACTGTTGTTGTAGGAAAACTTTGCTAGAGGAAAAAACTGGTCCCACTGACTTCCGAAATCAATAGTGTATGCCCTCAATATATCATCCAAGATCTGAATAGTCCACTCGGACTGCCCGTCCTTCTGAGGGTGAAATGAAATTCCCATCTTAAACTGTGTGACCAAATCACGCTAAACCGCCCTCTAAAAGTGCGAAGTAAACTGAGTGTTGAGGTCTGAGATGATAGAAGCAAGTACACTATGCAGGCAAACAATCTTCCTGATGTAGATCCTAGCCAACTGCTCTGAAGTGTAGAAAGTCATGACCGGAACAAAATGTGCTGACTTGGTCAATCGATCCACAATGACCCAAATGGCATTAAACTTCCTCAAGGTCCACGGCAACCCTACCACAAAGTACATAGTAATGCGCTCCCACTTCCACTCCGATATATAAATCTTATGAAGCAAACCACCTGATATTTGATGCTCATACTTGACCTGTTGGCAATTCAAACACCTAAAAATATACCCAACAATGACCTTTTTCTTCCTCCTCCACCAATAATACTTATTCAAGTCATGATACATCTTCGTAGAACCTGCATGAATAGAATACAACAAACTATGAGCCTCTTCAAGAATCAACCCCCTCAAGCCATCGACATTAGGAACACAAACTCGACCATGGAGTTTCAACACGCCATCATCATCAGTAGTCACCTCCTTGGCATCGTCATGCTATGCAGTGTCCTTAAGGGTAAGAAAGTGAGGATCATCATACTAGAAAGCCTTAATGCACTCAAACAAGGACGACCGAGATACCACAAAAGTAAGGACTCTGCTCGGCTACGAAATATCCAGTCTCACAAACCTATTGGCCAACGCCTGAACATCTATAGATAAAGGTCTCTCCACTGCTGAGATAAATGCTAAACTTTCCATGCTCTCCACCTTCCTACTCAAGGCGTCTGCCACCACATTGGACTTTCCCGGATTATAAAGGATAGTGATATCATAATCCTTCAACAGATCCAAGCACCTTTGTTGCCTCAAATTCAAATCTTTCTGTTTAAAGAGATGCTGGAGACTCCAATGATCTGTATACACCTCACAAGACATGCCATGTAAGTAATTCCTCCAAATCTTAAGCGCGTGTGCAACTGCTACTAACTCCAAATCATGTACCATATAGTTTTTCTCATGGGGCTTCAAATGACGCGAAGCATAACCAATCACCCTACCATTCTGCATCAACACATAACCAATATCAAAACACAAAGCATCACAATAAACTGTATATGATCCCTATCTCGAAGGAAAAACTAAAACTGGAACTGTAGTCAAAGCAGTCTCGACCTTCTAAAATCTCTACTCGCACTCATCAGACCAACTGAACTGTGCACCCTTATAAGTTAACTTAGTCAATAGAGCTGCAATAGACGAGAATCCCTCCACGAAGAGACGATAGTAACCCGCCAATTCTAGAAAAATCCCATTCTCCATGGTCGTAGAAGGTCTAGGCCAACTCTGAACTGCCTCAATCTCCTTCAGATCCACCTTAATCCCCTCATTAGATACCACGTGACCCAAGAATGCCACCGAATCCAACCAGAACTCACACTTAGAGAATTTTTCATATAACTTCTTCTTCCTCAAAACTCGGAGCACCGTCCTCAAATCCTACTCTTGCTCCTCCATAATGCAGGAATATACCAAGATATAATCAATGAACACAATGACAAAAGACTCCAAATAAGTCTGAAACACACTGTTCATCAAATGCATAAAAGTTACTGAGGCATTATTCAGACCAAAAGACATCACCAAGAACTCATAATGCCCACAACGGGTCTTGAAAGTCACCTTAGGAATGTCTAAAGCCCTGATCTTCAACTAATGGTACCCCGATCTCATGTCAATCTTGGAGAACACCCTAGCACCCTAAAGCTGATCAAATAAATCATCAATTAAAGTGGATAATTATTCTTGATGGTAACCTTGTTCAATTTCCTGTAGCCAATGCACATCCTCATGGAACTATCCTTCTTCTTAACAAATAGAACCGGTGCAACCCAAGGTGACACACTCGGCCTAATAAAACCTTTATCCAACAATTCTTGCAATTGTTCCTTCAATTCATTCAACTCTGTTGAAGCAATGTGATATAGTGGAATAGATATGGGTTAACTGACTATGCCAAGTCAATACCAAAATTAATATCCCTATTGGGTGGCATGCCTAATAGGTCTACTGAGAACACATCTGGAAACTATCTCGCTACGGGGACTGAATCAACTGTAGGAGTATCACCACTGACATCCCTAACAAAGGCTTTGTGTGCCAAACCCCCCTTCTCAACCATCTGTTGAGCCTTCAGAAAGGAAACCACTCTACTCAGAATATGACCCAAGGAACCTCTCCATTCCAACCATGGCATCCCCAGCATAGCCAACATCACAGTCTTAATGTGACAATAAAGAATAGCATGATACGGAGATAGTCAATTCATACCCAAAATCATATCAAAATCCACCATATTAAGCAACAAAAGATCAACTATGGTCTCACAACCCCTAATAGAATCCACACAAGAATAGTAGACACGATCCACTACAATATAATCCTAACGGGTATAAACACATAAACATGAGTATCTAAAGAATCACAAGACATATCCAAATATGAAGAAAGGTAGGATGACACATATGAATATTTAGAATCCCGGTCGAATAATACTAAAGCATCTCTATAACAAACTAGAACAATACTTGTAATGACTGCATCTGATATGACTACCTCAGTCCCACCAGCAAAATCATAACAACGTGCCTGGCCTCCCTATCTAGGATGACCTCTACCCTCATGTCCCCTACCTCTAGCTGGTTGTGCAGGTGGTGTAGCATCTGAAGCGGGAATCATAGCTTGGGTATCCTGCTGAGGTACACATATCTGAAGACTGGGACAATCTCTAACCATCTTCCTCATATCACCACACTCGTAACAACCTCTCGACTGACGTGGCTACTGGAACTGAGTTTGCCCCTGATGACTGGAATAGCCATCGTCCGAACCTCGTGCAAGAGGTGCACATAAGGATGACTATTCGGTACGAGTGCTCTGAAATCCATCGCTAGCTGGAGCTACATTGCAGTATAACCCTATAAACCTCATAGCATACTAGGTCATAGTCATACCCTCTTGGTGAAAATTCTCAAAGTCACTATGCAACTCGTCCTTGCGGGTTTGTGGGATAAACTCACCCAAGAAAAGATCATAGAACTGGATCATGTAAGTAGTGTTGCGCCAGCTGGCCTACTCACCTCATAGGTCTGTCACCATCTATATGCCAGCCCCGTCATCTAAAAAATAGTAAAGTGGACCACGTTTGACTCCATAAAACCCAAAATATGTAAAATCTGATGATATTAATCCAACCTCTTCTGCTCCTCAGTAGACACAACAGGCCCTACCTCAGACTGAAATGCAACTAGTGGTTGCACCGGCATAACACCTAATGTTTGATAAACATGAGCTAGCTGCTCTATTGTACGTGCAGTAGGAGTTTGGGCGCCTCCCCCAGCCTGTGAAGTAGCTGGTGCAACTAGAATTAACCTTGCATGGCCCAAGCTCACGAACATACTCATAAAGTTAGCCAAAGTCTCCAGAAGTATCGATGTAGCAATAGGCCTATCAAGTGCCCGAGCGGGTCCCACCTGCTCAACATGATCTGGCTCCTACTCCTCAACTAGAGCTACTGGTGGCGCCACCACAACTGCTCTAGTAGGGGATCTAGTTGCAGCGCATGCCCTACCTAAGCCTTGGCCTCTCATAGCTTTAACAGGGGGCGCTGGTGACTGCTCAGCTAATCTCGTAGAATGTGTCCTCACCATCCTCTCGAACATCGTATGATATAACTCTCAAATTCGCTTCCTCCAACACCTGAATCTACACAAAATAAGCAAAATTATAGTGTGAGTATGAGACAATATATACTCAGTAAGTATCAAGACTAACCTCGGTAAAGTTATGACGAGGTTCAAGTCATGTTATACTCACTAATCAACGAACATGTGCAATATGTAACACACAACTACCAACAAGAATATATAACAGAATACAATTCCATTAATCTCGTAAAAACATGTGATATCAACTCGATGTAGGAAAAATACATTTTGATTAACAAACCATCAAATAGAAATAGAGGCATATGATACCATGGTAAATGCAATTTAAAAACTTGTTGAAATGCATGACGAAGCTTAATGAATGCATGTGCATGATCAGTAATGCTACCCTTATACTGCCACATGAACATCAAAAATAAAATGCCACCCTTATACTCCATGTGTGTATAACCAAGAATACCACCCTTACACCGCCACATGTGCATAATAAAAAATTCCACTCATATACTGTCACATGTGGATATCAATCATATCAAATATGGTACTACAATGTGTACACCATAAAGAGAGAAACATGAGAGGGAGACCCTAGGGGGATGGATCTATATCCATACATTGTACGACAATAACTTCATGGATAACAATAATCACAATCATATGGTAAAGACCTCGTGCCACAATATCATCACAATCGCACGGCAAAACCTCGTGCCAAGACCCAATCAATCCACCCAACATGACCACATATGCCATATTCATAACAATGCAATATGCCAAATTGTCATCAAAAGACATATGCTTATAATTTGTTAACAAGGTGCACAAGGACATAATAATAAAATGCGGATGAATGTTCAACATATCAAGCATGACTACATCTAAATCAATTGTAGTAATCAAGTTCATGTAGTCATAAAGTGATTAAGCGTGTTTCATATAAAGCATATCATCAAATACAAGGCATATTAGAAGCCTAAGGTCTAATCCAGTTATAAACCACACATAGCACTGGTCTATATGCTTGACAACACGCGTACACGTCACTTAAACATAAAAAATTAGGCAAATAAGGCCAAATTCTAAGGGTATTCCCCCACACAAAGTTAGGCAAGATACTTACCTCAATAAGCCTAACTCAATCCTCTAAAATAACCTTTTCTCTAAACATCACCTCCATCCAACTCAAATCTATCAAACAATAACTCAATAACATGAAACAATGCTATATGAATCAATTCCAAATAATAAGGTTCCAATCTTTACCTAATTCTCAAAAATTCAACAAAAGTCAACCTCGGGGCCACACGGTCAAAACCTGAGTCAAGGGGTAGAGCCCAACTATCCATAACCCTACGAGTCCAAATATTTGATTAGATTCCAAAACTAAGTCCAAATCAATTCTCAAATACCCAAATTTATTTTCCAAAACATAGTCACAAAATTCTCTTCCATATTCCATAATTTAGGTGTAATAATCCATTGGAAAACAAGATATAATAGCAATATCAAGTAGAAATCACATTTCCTCTTGCCTTGTGTGAACACCTCTTCAAACATTGCCCCTCTCCAAGTCTAGGGTTCACAATATGAGATAATGGGTCTAGATCCCAAATTCCCCAATATAGTCAGATGTAGAAGTTGCAAATACGACTAGGGGTTAGAAATTATGAGCCTCAAAAATGCGAGAAGTGGCTCACAAAAGCAAATAGGCTACCTAAGCTTCAGTCAATGCAATTGCGATCAGAAAGCTCACTAATGAGATCAAGTGTTACAAATGAGGACTACCGTTCATAATTGCGGACGTCGTAATTGCAACACCAGCTTTGCAAATGTTAAACGGGCCTTCTCGTGCACCCATCACAAATGCGATCAAGACACCACACTTGAGGACCTTCACAATTGCAAGCAGACCATCGTAACTGCGAGATATGGAGCACCATCAAATCTGAACCTTCACAAAACTAATTTGAAGCTCACCCGAGCCCCTCGGGCCCCACACCAAACATTCGTATTAGTATACAAACCTCATACAAACTTGCTTTTAAACTCAAAACATCAAAATAACATCCATCACAAAGAATCAAATACCAAAAAATATCATACAAGCTTTCAAGTTCAAGAACTTCAAATATTCGCAACCAAACGTCCGATTCATACCAAACTAACTCAGAATTCGATCAAACTTTGCACACAAGTTCCAAATAGAAAAATGGACCTAGTCCATTTCCCAAAATTATAATCCAAAACCAATAGAGGCAAAGATAATTCACAGTCAAACTTCTGAACTTTCTAAACCTTTAAATTGTCAACTTTCGACAAATAGAGCTAAATCATTCTAGGAACCTCCAAATACAAATTCGAACATACACATAAGTCCATAATTACTATACGAACCTATTGAAACCGTCAAAATATAAATTCAAGGTCGTTTACCCAAAGGCCAACCCTTGGTCAATTCTTATAACTTAAGCTTCTAAAGATGGAAGTAAGTATTCTAATTCATTCCAAAATATCCCTAGAACCAAACCAGCCATTCTCATAAGTCATAAAACTAGAACCAAGAACACCAGAAATATCAAAAGGGGAATCAGGTCGTTCCCCCTATCAAACAATAAATTACAACAAATCGACCAGTTGTTTTGTGTATTTGAGATTCGTTTCCCCTTTAGAAGCTTTCTATATGTGTATTGGTCGTTATTTAACTAGTAGGTACGGATGTTTTTGTTTCGGGAATATTTTGGGTTGAGTTGGAATACCTAGTTCCTAATTTAGAAGTTTAAGTTCGGAATATTGATCAAGATTGACTTTTGTGAAAAACGATCCCATAATGGTATTTTGGTGGTTAAAATAGGTTCGTATGTTTATTTTGGACATAAGCGTATGCCCATAATTAAATTTGGGGGTTCCTAGGATGAATTGGCTCTTTTTACCGAAAGTTGGTAATTTGAAGGTTTAGAAATCCATAAGTTTTGTCGTAAGTTAAATTTTTGGATATCGGGTTCATATTATAGTTTCGAGACTTGGAATAGGTCTGTTTTGTCATTTGGAGTTTATGTGCAAAGTTTGGTCTCATTCCGAGTTGTTTTGATAGGGATCATACGCTTGATTGTGAATTTAGAAGTTATTGAGTTTCATAGTTTGCATGATGTGTTTTGGTATTCGTTCATGGTTTTATATATTATTTTCATGTTATGAGCTTGCAAACAAGTTTGTATGATATTTATGTACTTGTTTGGATGGGTCTAAGTGACCCGGGGGAGTTTCATAATGAATTCGAAGTGTTTTGGTTAGTTTCAGGATTACTGGTGTTGCAGACCTCATATTTGCAAAGGTCTGCTCCCATTTGCGATGGATGAAATTGCAGTGGCCAACTCGCATTTGCGATCGGAGGCTGCCTAGGGGAACCTCGCAATTGCGAGGCATTGGTCTCATTTGCAATAATGGGACGGCAGTTGGGCTTCACATTTGCAAAGCAGTGGCCGCATTTGCGACTTAGCAATGGGTAGAAGGGGCTTCACAATTGCTAAGTATATGGTCGCATATATGAAATTTCTAGGGCAGATAGGGTTCGCTTTCAGATCCCTAGGTCACATTTGCGGAGGTTGAATTTGCGAACCTCTAGTCGCAAATGCGACATCTGCAGCTCGTTTATAGATGGTTATTTATGGACTTAGTCTTATTTTATAATATTTTGAGCCCTAGATTTGGTGGGAGGCAATTTGTGTAGGGGATTCTCACACATAATTATTGGGTAAAAGATTTTCACTCAATTTTGATAATATAACTTGATTACTTATGGATTGTTACACCAAAACGATTGAATTTGAATAGGGTTTTTGGCTATGCTTAGAAAATAAAAATTGGGAATTTGAGAGTCGATTAAGACTTGATTTTGAAAATCAATTACATATTTGGACTCGTGAGGTTATGGGTTGTCGAGATTTACCCCTCGAATCGGGTTTTGACCTGACGGGTTGATGGTTGACTTTTGTTGACTTTTTTGGGAATTGGGTAAAGATTGGACCTTTATTAGTTGGAATTGATTACTTTAGCATTGTCTGATATTATTGAGTTATTTTTGGCTAAATTTGAGCTGGGCGAAGGTGAATTTTAATGGAAAGGCATATTTGGACTATGAATTGGCCTGTTTGAGTTAAGTATCTTGCCTAACATTATGTGGGAGAATACCTCATAGGATTAGACCTTAATTACCTATTTGTTTTATGTGAAAGCATGAACACGGGAGTATGTTGATGATTGGATTAGGCCTTAGGCTATTAATATACGCCTGTGTTCATGCTTATTGGTGTTGTTTTCTACATGAGCACCTCGAGAATATTGGTGTTGTTTTCTACATGAACATGTTTATTCACATTGTGACTACATGATCATGATCACTACATGACTTAGCATAGTCATGCTTTATTTGTTAAACACCCCTCCATAGTTTTATGTTATTGTCGTGTTATTGTGCACTTTGTTGTTATGTTGTGATCTCATATTTTGATAAAACTTTGGTATCATTATTTTGTGATATTATGGCACATGTGAAAATATTGTGGGGGTTGATTGTTGTTGTGTGGAGTATAAGAGTGGCAATGTGGGCATGCGGCAAAATAACATTTCATTGTTATGTGCATGCGGTGAAATAAGGGTGACGATATGCGCATGCGGTAGAATAAGGGAGACATTTCATTCTTACGTGCATGCGGCAGAATAAGGGTGGAATAATTGATGATGTTATGTGATATTTTGGGGTATCCTTCTTGATGTTTTTATGTGTTGAAACAGGATTGATAATTTGATCGCATACTCGTTTCATAAAAGTTTCGTTCTTGTATCATTACGAGTTATTAGTTAAATTTGACATGCTATCAAATTCCCCACTCCTATTTGATGTTTTATTGACAAAGATCAGTTATTCTACATTGACTTGTTAGTACATGCTTTACGAGGTTGTTGATATTATCTCTGTTATATATGTTGTTATCAGTTTTCTTTGATATCTTGCACAGATTATTTGACCAGTAAGTATCCCATGATTTGAACATCGTCACTACTTCACCGAGGTCAGTCTTGATACATACTGGATATCGACTATGCGTACTTATACTAAGCTTCTGTACATTTTTGTGCAGATCCATGCACTTTTGATTGGGCGGATCGCTGGGGAGGTGTGCTTGTGCTTATTGGATACATCATGGTATCCCTGTTGTTCCATTCGTAGGCCTCAGAGTCACCCTCTTTAATTTAATTCTAATGTTTATGTATTTGAAATAGTATTGTATTCTTCGAGACTTGATATGTATTCCATTTGGAGTTTATAACTCAGTACTACCAGATTTTGGGAAGATGATTATTTTATTTCCCATTAGCAGTATTATCATATTTTGTTATTTTTGCTAATTTGAAGCTATTATATTCTGATTGATATCTTTATGTGATTTTCTTACCTAATCTTAGAGACCAGGTGCTATCATGACCTTTGTGGTGGGAATTTGGATCGTGACAAGTTGGTATCAGAGCTCTAGGTTCATAGGTTCTACGAGTCAAGAGCAAGTTTATTAGAGTCTTGCCGGATCGATACAGAGACGTCTGTACTTAGCCTTGAGAGGCTACAAAACTATTACGAAACATTTTACTTGTTACACCCTATATTTTCGTACGTAAAAATGCGTCGTAAGCAAACTAATGTAGGACCAAAAATGAGATAATATTTAAAAGTATATAAAGTAAGTTAATCATGTTACCTCTGAGGTTACAAATATTGAAGATCATGAACAACAAGTACAAAGAGGGTTGGACAGTTCAGAAGCTAAAGCAATTAAATAAAATAATGTTTCGTCGAAAGTCGACAAGTTGGGAATGTTATAACATGTACCTTTGGGGTGAGACTAGGGTGATTAACATGATAAGGAGATTATGTTATGATTTATATTAGTCGTATGACATCCGTGTGTTATGTTTTAATGTCAAGCGAGTTGTGGAACAAAAGTCGATGAAAGTCATCACAAGTTACACTCATAAGTTTTACTGAAATTTTGGGTCAAATGTAACTGCGATTTTCTCCCAATATACTTAGAGTTATGGGGTGTTCCACCCATCAAATTAAAGATCTATGAGTCTATTTTCCAACGCATTAAACCGTTTGTCAATACGACATTGGAGTAGAAAGATATGGGCATTTGTGCGATACTGCGCAAGCTGCTAGGTGACAAGTAGGTGTGTCACCTACTTGCTTAAATGAAAGCCCAAAAATGGGCCATTTCGGGTCGTCCAAAGAGGCCTTTTAAGGGCCTATTTTCTTCATATATTAGACTTAAAATATAGCATAATAACCAGACATAAGCTCTGCAAAGAATCCTCCCAAATATTTTCCACAAACCCTAATTGATTTTCTCTCCCTTTCAAGTTCTAATTGGAGGTAAAACCTAGAGTTTGAAGAACCATGATAGGAGCTGAGTTATCCAACAAATAAGGTGAGTTTACTGCTCTCTTTCATCCAATTTTTCTTCTGTAAATTCATGGTAAGTCGTTCTATACTTGTAAGAACTCACGGGACGGTGATCGGAAGCAGTGAGTTCGAGTTATTCACTTGTAGCGGACTGTTTTGTGGACTGTTTTGTATTGCTGTTGGGCTGCATGTTTTACTACTATTTTGTGGAGTTTTGGAGGAGGAAGGGGGTTTATAAACACCATATAAATGTAGGGTGGTTGGCTGGTCGTTCGTCATAACATTTTCGGGTCGTTTGACACTACGACGGTGGTCGTTTTGTGTACGAAGAGATTGGGGTGTGTTGGGCTGTTTTGTAGTATTTGATGGTGTATATAGGGCTGGAAAATGATGTATATATGTTGTTATTGTTCTGTTCTTGTATTGTTGGTGTTATCTTGAATTTGGAGGAAGTAAGGATTATAGGGGAGATGCTGCCCGTTTTAATACAAAATAAGTTTGTCGTTCGTTGTGCGATAGTTGTACCTTTCGTAACTTAACGATAGTATTATTATCGTTCTTGTAGATTAAGGTGCAAAGAGGTGAGTTCAACTTGGTGATTGGAAAGATTGTGATAAGGTATGTTAAGGCTAAGCCTTCCTTCATTTTGGCATGATCTCGTAGCTACATGTGTTAGTAATGAGACAAAAAGAGAAGTTCATATTCATGAATTTATTCACACTATTCTAGTCTCATAAGTTACAATATTATTCCTTATCGAGATTCTATATTCAATTTAGTATTGTCTTCTTCCAGTCAAGAGAGCAACAAGCCTATATATACAGTATTACAGTATTTTCATTACCATCGAGCTATAATCGATGGGCAGGCCCCTATTGGGCAACCACTGATCAGATGGAAAGTTATATACCGAGCCTACTGTGGCCGAGCGCCTATGAGCGAGCCCAGCATGGTCGAGATACATAGCCTAGTATGGCCGAGCGCCTATGAGCGAGCCTACTATGGCACAACAGTTATATATACCGAGCCTTATAAGGCCGTACAATTATTTTACTTACTACATTGAAGGAGTTGAGTCAGTATCAGCAGGTAAGTATATCTCCAGATCATCTTTGACTCCCAGTTACTTCCAGTTATTATATTATCAGTTCAGTTTCGATTTTCAGTTATGTTATTGCCTTACATACTCGGTACATTATTTCGTACTGACGTCCCTTTTCCGGGGACGCTGCATTTCATGCATGCAGGTTCAGATAGACAGACGAGTAGATCTCCTCAGTAGGTGTTTCCCGAGTTCAGCCTGATCGGTAAGCTCCACGCCTTTCGGAGTTGCCAGGTCTAGAGTGTTGTGTACATCTTATGTATATCTGTATATATGTTATGGGTAGGTCGGGGCCCTGTTCCGATCATAGTACATCTATCAGTAGAGGCTTGTAGACATATCCTGTTGGTTAGTGCAGTATGTTGGGTTTGTAGGCCTGGTATGTATAATTTGGTGGTTTGTCAGCTGTAGTAGCTATGACGGCCTTTTCAGCCTAGCTTTATATTGATGTTTAGTTAGCGCTAGTTTCCATTCAGTTTTATATTTTGCTTCGCAAATTGTCTTGCAAGGTGGCCCCATGGCCAAAGTATGACATTATGTGTTCAGAGTCCCTTAGTCGCAATTTGGTACGCCAGGTTAGGTGAGGCACCAGGTGCTTGTATCGCTCCTAGGTTCGGGGCGTGACAAACTTGGTATCAGAGCAGTTCTGTCCTAGGGAGTCTACAAGCCGTGTCTAGTAGGGTCTTGTTTATAGATGTGTTGTGCACCACATTATATAAGCAGGGCACTACAGGGCATTTAGGAGTTGGTTACCCTTCTTTGAAATCTAAATCGTGCTACAGAACTGAGTTATAGGAAATTTGAATTAAACTTATGTGTTGGTGTTTGCATGCACAGATGACGGTGACTAGGAAGACTACGGCTAGCCAGAGGAGAGATACAGCAGTAGGTGAGGGGACCAGCAGGGTACCCCCAGTAGATGGGGCCCAGTCTGAGGCTCAAGGTGAGACCCCTACTCAGCCATTACCGGCTCCTCCACCAACTACGGAGATTCCTAGGGAAACCGCACATCCAGTTCCCCCTCCACTTCCATCAGATCAGGACTTGAGGAGTGCGGTGCATTTTTTGGATTAGTGTCACCGCATTTTGCGTGCTATGGGTTTTTTAGAGTCGACCAGGGTGGGCCTTACTACTTTTTAGTTGACGGGACCGACATATAGATGGTGGCAGACTTATGAGGCGAGTAGGCCAACTAGTGCAATACCACTTACTTGGTCCCAATTCCCTGATCTTTTGTTGAAGGAGTTTATCCACAAATCCACAGGGATGAATTACGCAACAAGTTTGAGTAGTTGCGCCAGGGGAGTATGTATGTGTCCAAGTATGCTTTGAGGTTTATAGAGTTATCTCATCATGCACCTGCCTTGGTTTCCACTGATAGAGAGAGAGAGTTCATAGATTTAGTTAAGGACTCGTTTATATCCTCAGATTTGGGATGGCATGGGAGTTGGAGACTGAGACTCCATTCCATCAGGTTGTGGAGATTGCTAGGATGTTGGAGCGTATCCGGAGGCAAGAGAGGGGAGATAGGGAGGCTAAGAAGCCTCGAGATCTTGGATAGTTTAGTGATTCCCACTTTTCGGTTTTGGCCCGTCATGGCAGAGGATTTGTTAGTTGGACAGTTCAGTCTGCACTTCAGGTTGCGCATAGTGTTCTAACTAGCTAGGGACCCTAGGGTACTCAAATCAGACAACCATATTTTAGTGAACCTTCGGCGCGGGGTACCTACAACGATTACTCCAGTCATCCAACGCATACTTATTACCAATAGCCACGCTCGTAAAGGGGTTGTTTTGAGTGTGGTGACACTAGGTACATTATGAGAGACTGTTCCAAACATCGAATAGGTGGACCTCAACATGGTACTTAGTCTATGGCTTCCACTCTAGTTGCTACTCCACCTGTATAGCCATCTAGAGGTGGAGGACAGGCGGGTAGAGGACGTTCTAGAGGGAGAGGCCATGCCCGTTGTTATTTCCCTGGTAAGACTGAGGCCATTGCATCAGAAGCTGTCATTACAGGTATTCTTCTGTTCTATCATTGAGATGCATCAGTTTTATTTGATCCGGGTTCTACTTATTTGTATGTGTCATCCTATTTTGCTTTATATTTGGATATGTCTTGTGATTTTCTAGATACTCGTGTTTGTGTGTCTACACCTGTTGAGGATTTTATTGTGGTGGATCGTGTATATGGCTCTTTTTTGGTCACAATTCGGGGCATTGAGACTAAGGTAGACTTTCTGTTACTTAATATGGTGGATTTTGATGTGATTTTGGGCATGGATTGGTTATCGCCATATCACGCTATTCTTGATTATCACGCTAAGACCGTGACGTTGTCTATGCCAGGGTTGCCAAGGTTGGAATTTAGGTATTATGTGAGTCATGTTACTAGTAGGTCGTGTCTTTTCTAAATGCGCAATAGATGGTTAAGAAGGGATGCTTGGCGTACTTAGCCTTTGTTAGAGATATGAGTACTAATATATCCACGGTTGATTCAGTCCCCGTAGTGAGGGAGTTTTCAGATGTTTTCCCTACAGACCTACCGGGCATGCCACCCGATAGGGATATTGATTTTGGCATTAACTTGGTGCTGGGCACTCAGCCCATATCTATTCCACCATACCGCCTGGCCCCAGCAGAGTTGAAGAAATTTAATAAACAATTTTAGGAATTTCTAGATACAGGTTTCATCAGACCAAGTGTTTCACCTTGGGTAGCACCAGTTCTAATTGTAAAAAAGAAGGACAGTTCCATGAGAATGTACATTGACTACAGGCAACTGAATAGTTACTATTAAGAATAAGTATCCACTACTGCGTATTGATAATTTATTTGATCAGCTACAGGGTTCCAGGGTATTCTCGAAGATTTACTTGAGATCGGGGTATCATCAGTTGAAGATCAGGGCTTTAGATAATCCTAAGACGACTTTCAAGACCTGTTATGGCCACTATGAGTTCTTGGTGATGTCTTTTGGGATGACCAATGTCCCTGTAGCTTTCATTCACTTGATGAATAGCTTGTTTAAGCCTTATCTGGTTTCCTTCATTATTGTTTTCATTGATGAACTATTGGTGCATTCTCGCAGCTAGGAGGAGTATGTGCAACACTTGAGGATTGTGCTCCAGACTTTGAGGGAGAAGAAACTATATGGTAAGTTCTCCAAGTGTGAGTTTTGGTTAGAATCTGTGGCATTCTTGGGTCACGTGGTGTCTAGTCAGGGGATAAAGGTGGATCCGAAGAAGATTGAGGCAGTTCAGAGTTGGCCCAGACCCTCTACCGCTACTGAATCAAGAGTTTCCTTGGGTTGGCTGATTATTATCATCGATATATGGAATGGTTTTCATCTATAACAGCCCTTTGACTAAGTTGACTCAGAAGGGTGCTCAATTCAGGTGGTCTGACGAGTGTGAGAAGAGCTTTCAGAAGCTCAAGACTGCCTTGACTACAACTCCAGTTCTGGTTTTGCCTTCAACATTGGGTTCATATACAGTCTATTGTGATGCTTCATGGGTTGGAATTAGGTGTGTATTGATGCAAGACGGTAGGGTGTTTGCCTATGCTTCACGTTAGTTGATGCCCAATGAGAAGAACTACCAGTACACGATTTAGAGTTAGCATCCATTGGTCATACGCTCAAGATTTGGAGGCATTATCTTTATGGCATGTCTTGTGTAGTGTACATGGATCACCAGAGTCTTCAACACCTATTGAAGCAAATAGATTTGAACTTGAGGCAACAGAGGTAGCTGGAGCTACCGAAATACTATGATATCACCATTCTTTATCATCCCGGGAAGGCCGACGCCTTGAGTAGGAAGGCATAGAGTATGGAAGTCTTGCTTTTATTCCAGACGGGGAGAGACCGTTAGCTTTGGATGTTTAGGATTAGGCCAACAGGTTCGTGAGTTTGAATATTTTAGAGCCTTGCAGGGTTCTTTCTTGTGTTATATCATGGTCATCCTTGTTTGAGCGCATCAAGGCGTGTCAATATGATGATACCAACTTGCTTGTCCTTAGGGACACAGTACAACACAATGATGCTAAGGAGGTTACTATTGGTGATGATGGGGTATTGAGGTTTCAGGGCTGGATTTGTGTGCCTAATGTGGATGGGTTGCGGAATCTGATTCTTGAGGAGGCTCATAGTTTGCGATATTTCATTCATTCGGGTGTTGCAAAGATGTATCATGATTTGAAGCAGCACTAGTGGTGGAGAAGTATGAACAAAGATATTGTTGAATATGTGGAACAATGTTTGAACTGTCAGCAGGTTAACAAACATGACTTTTACACTTAGTGAGTCTAAGTCATCAGACACTAGAACCCTAAAGATATTAAACTAGCTTTAGGATAGTCACTTAAAGACAAACAAATACATAATCAGGGGACTAGTTCATGATCAAACTTGACTCAATATCAAGCAGCCTAGGCTAAGTATTTTTTAGGCTTAGAAATAACTTCACTAAGGTCATGCTAAAAGAGAACAACAAGAGCTATCAAATAGGATAAGAAGATCAGATTTTTTTGTTTTAAGAAGAACCTCATAGCCATGGTATCTACAACAAGGCAACATTATGAAAAGAAAGAGTGACATTTGTAGTTAAAGATAAAAAAAATAGCTCAGATCAACAATGGTTTATCTAACAGAAAAAGTAGTGTAAACTTCATCAGATTATTTGGAACTTATACCAAATAAAACCTTATAAGCATAGCATTCACAACAACAAAATAGTCTCGTGATGATAAAGAGTACCATCTATAGCTAATACTAACAAGGCAAACATATGATTTCAGATCAGCAGATATTTAACCAAGCATAGCATGATCACTGTTAAAGCTATCAAAATGTAACATGCCAAGAGACAAATCTCACAACATACTTCATATCATGTTAATACTAATAAGGTAAGAAAACACGACTATTAACATAAGATTCAACACACAATAGACTAATCAAATATAATAACTATGCATGAGAAGTCATATATAGAATTCAATTATTGAAATAATATTGAATGAAGGCACAATAAACATACTTAGGGCAGCAAACCAAGTTCTTGACATTAGCCGTTAGGAATTTGTATACGTAATTAAATTCAAGAACAGATTATACTCGACTAGGAAAGAGAAGAAAATAACTGTGAGTAAGGGGATAAAGATTTAAATACTCTTTACTAATGCATTTAATCTACTGATTCCTTGTTAGGTAAAGGCATTAAATTCTAGTATTTATAGTCAAAAGATTGGATTTAGGGTTGTAGATTTTGAACCCTCAGATTCAAAAGCGATAGGGCACAAGGAACAATAACGAACACTTTTAAAAAAATATGAAAAAATCAAGGGAATAAAATGAAAAAAAAGGGAAAAGGTGTGAAGATTTTACCCTTTCAGAAGTGACGAACGAACTAGCTATTAAAGTTGTCAGACTTTTGGAAAAAGATTTTACCCAGAGGTCCTTCCATTTGACCTCCGGGTCATCAAACGTCATGCTGAGGTCGAAGATTCTTCTGAATCTGGAGGTGCATGCAAGGATTTAATGGCGGATTTAAATGGATGAAGTTGTGATGATGAGATTCCGTGGCTTTCATATATGAGGCTAGGGTTTCGGAGTTTGAGATTTGAAAGGAAATGATGAGACTAGGAATGTTTTCGGCTAGATTCTCGGCTAACAGTGATGATGGTGGTCTCACAGTGATCTCTTGGTGGAGTCACACTGATTAGTGCTAAGTTCATATATGTTTCTGAGAAGAGGGGACGAGAGAGATATGAGAGAATGGGCAATTGGGGGCTACTGGTAGATAGTATGAATGATTAAGGTTTGAGGGATTAGATATGTTTACAGAGAGAGAAAGAACCTGGGCCATTAGATAAAATGATTAGACGGCTCAGAAATTTTCATCTAAAAATAAAAGGAAAATAATAATTGGAGATAAAACGAGGGCTATTGGATTGTTTTGGTACAACGGTTGAGATTAATCGGGATTAATTAATTTTTTTAAAAAAAGAAAAACACAATCCATCTGGACCGGAGACGTTAAAAGCATCTGCAGGCAAAGAATTTGACTCCATGACCAATGTTTCCTTAACTTTAGGCACATACTGCTGAGAGGGCATATGGAGTTGTGAAAACAATGAGCTATGGAGTTATTTCCGAATTCTGGCTGTTGAATTACCTATATACCTCGGGCTCAATGATGATTTGAAGAGAGTTATGCTTGCAGGGATTTCTCCAGTATTGTGTTATGATGTACTATAAGGCAGAGAGATTTTGAGATTCAAGATAGTTCCTCAGTCACAGCTTGATTAGAGACTTTGATAGTTCGAATTTGTGTTGGTTGTGTTGAGCTGGAGACCGAATCCTTGGCTTGCTTATGAGTTTGAAGTCCCTCATTAGCGATGTAACCGAGTCTTCTGCTTAGAGACAGTTCATCCTTGTAGAGTTTGACCTGCAGAAGGAATTTTCACATATACCGATATATTGTAAAGCAAATATATTAGGATATAATGTAAATATGTGAAATGATAATGTTTGGCTGCCGGTAAGCCTTTATTTGGGATCTCTAGGCGATGGGATGTTTGCGTTTGAAACCTCCGAGTCGAGGAGCATTATTTGGGATTCCAGGGACTGGGTTTTTGAGTTTGAAGCATCCGAGCTATGGAGCGTTATTTGGAATTTCGGAGAGTGGGTGTTTGAATTTTGACTTTGAGGGTCAGCCTAGTTATGTACCGTTCCGAAGTTTTTGGAGCGTTTGACTTTGAACTTTGACTTTGAATCTCTGAGTGATGGAGTATTTGGCTTTAAGCCTCCGCATGGTGGAATGTTTGAATTTGAATCTCCAAGTGATGGAGGTTTGACTTTGAATTTTTACATTAAAATTTGACTTTGATCTTTGACTTTGAATTTCCGCGTGGCGGAAGGTTTGAATTTGAAAACAACAAGAGTGTAAATGCGCTTGTAAGGTACATAATGAAAATGTCAAATCCTTCGAAGTAAAAGAAAGATAGAAGAGAGCATTCCCAAGAGATACTCTTGACTGCCGAACCATTTTTCTAAGTTTGACCCCTCTTGTTGGTGGGACTAGATTTGCATATGTCAATCGGCGAGATGTATGATGTAATTTGAATGAACAACCTTTCATTGGTAATGTCGATGATGAGATTTGCAATGATCTATTTCAAATCTCTGAATTTGCAGAGCGACGTAATGCCTTTAGAAAAAATGGTGTGTCCGGATCAGACCGTGCAACTGTACAATGTGCTCTCATTGGTAGAGCGGGTGGTGCGATCTGTACAAGATTCTCTAATTGGAAGAGCAGATGGAGCAATTTGTACAAGGTGCTCTGGTTGGCACAACAAACTGATGACTGAACAAGGTGCTCCGGTTGGTAGAGCGGACGTTGCGATCTATGCACGGTGCTCTAGTTGGCAGAGTTAACAAATATCTATAAAAGGTGCTCCAGTTGGCAGTACAAATGGTGGGATCTATACAATAGACTCTAATTGGCAGAGCGGGCAGGCGACTCTAGTTGTGTCATATGTTTGGCTCTGGGATACCAGCAAAAAATGAAAGTTAGTTTTTACCTTTGTGAGATTGAAATAAATTATGTAATGAAGTGAAGAGAGTCGAAAGCTCATGACGTTGTAGCGAATCTGGCAACGATTTTGATTCTGACTGTCATCGTCTGATCTCTGTCAATCCTGCACTAAAAGAACAATTCTTAGTGGGAGGATGGGTGCGATTTGTGTTGACCATAAACATGGCCTTGCTCTAGATTCCTCCAGGCTTATTCTGACTGTGGTGAATTATGTCATGAGGCTTGGCGCGTGGAATAGTAGGACAAGTAGTTTTTAGGAAAATATTTTTGAAAAATCATTTATATCTATGATAAATGTCGTTGTGTCCAGACTATGACACATTTAGAAACCCCTGAACTTTCTCATACAAATATCATATTTGGATGACTCTGCCTTGTTGACAATGACTTTCTGAATGTGCCCCTAGGGACGAAACCCCTTTCCTGATGTGGTTATTTTCTAGACTAAACAATACATTTTCAGGTTTCCTACGTATCCAAAATGAATCTGGGTTGAACATAGTTCAAGGGTATGAATAAATAAGATATTGAAGTGACCAAGACTCACTCAGGTTGCCTATATATACAAATAGAATCAGGTCAAAACGTAGTTCTATTATAATAGGTTCAGAAATGAAGAGATGAAATTTTAAATTATATGACCGAGTCTGACTCAGATTGCCTACGTATCCAAAAGGAATCAGGTCAAAATGTAGTTCAATTATAATAAATGACTCAATATGACATGGATTGCCTACGTATTCCTACCAAAGGAAATCAAGTCATGGCGTATGTTACACCCTATATTTTCGTACGTAAAAATGCGTCGTAAGCAAACTAATGTAGGACCAAAAATGAGATAATATTTAAAAGTATATAAAGTAAGTTAATCATGTTACCTCTGAGGTTACAAATATTGAAGATCATGAACAACAAGTACAAAGAGGGTTAGACAGTTCAGAAGCTAAAGCAATTAAATAAAACAATGTTTCGTCGAAAGTCGACAAGTTGGGAATATTATAACATGTACCTTTGGGGTGAGACTAGGGTGATTAACATGATAAGGAGATTATGTTATGATTTATATTAGTCGTATGACATCCGTGTGTTATGTTTTAATGTCAAGCGAGTTGTGGAACAAAAGTCGATGAAAGTCATCACAAGTTACACTCATAAGTTTTACTGAAATTTTGGGTCACATGTAACTGTGATTTTATTCCAATATACTTAGAGTTATGGGGTTTTCCACCCATCAAATTAAAGATCTATGAGTCTATTTTCCAACGCATTAAACCGTTTGTCAATACGATATTGGAGTAGAAAGATATGGGCATTTGTGCGATACTGCGCAAGCTGCTAGGTGACAAGTAGGTGTGTCACCTACTTGCTTAAATGAAAGCCCAAAAATGGGCCATTTCGGGTCGTCCAAAGAGGCCTTTTAAAGGGCCTATTTTCTTCATATATTAGACTTAAAATAGAGCATAATAACAAGACATAAGCTCTGCAAAGAATCCTCCCAAAAATTTCCCACAAACCCTAATTGATTTTCTCTCCCTTTCAAGTTCCAATTGGAGGTAAAACCTAGAGTTTGAAGAACCAAGATAAGAGCTGAGTTATCCAACAAATAAGGTGAGTTTACTGCTCTCTTTCATCCAATTTTTCTTCTGTAAATTCATGGTAAGTCGTTCTATACTTGTAAGAACTCACGGGACGGTGATCGGAAGCCGTGAGTTCGAGTTATTCACTTGTAGCGGACTGTTTTGTGGACTATTTTGTGTTGCTGTTGGGCTGCGTGTTTTACTACTATTTTGTGGAGTTTTGGAGGAGGAAGGGGGTTTATAAACACCATATAAATGTAGGGTGGTTGGCTGGTCGTTCGTCATAACATTTTCGGGTCGTTTGACACTACTACGGTGGTCGTTTTGTGTACGAAGAGATTGGGGTGTGTTGGGCTGTTTTGTAGTATTTGATGGTGTATATAGGGCTGGAAAATGATGTATATATGTTGTTATTGTTCTGTTCTTGTATTTTTGGTGTTATCTTGAATTTGGAGGAAGTAAGGATTATAGGGGAGATGCTGCCCGTTTTAATACAAAATAAGTTTGTCGTTCGTTGTGCGATAGTTGTACCTTTCGTAACTTAACGATAGTATTATTATCGTTCTTGTAGATTAAGGTGCAAAGAGGTGAGTTCAACTTGGTGATTGGAAAGATTGTGATAAGGTATGTTAAGGCTAAGCCTTCCTTCATTTTGGCATGATCTCGTAGCTACATGTGTTAGTAATGAGACAAAAAGAGAAGTTCATATTCATGAATTTATTCACACTATTCTAGTCTCATAAGTTACAATATTATTCCTTATCGAGACTCTATATTCAATTTTAGTATTGTCTTCTTCCAGTCAAGAGAGCAGCAAGCCTATATATACAGTATTACAGTATTTTCATTACCATCGAGCTATAATCGATGGGCAGGCCCCTATTGGGCAACCTCTGATCAGATGGAAAGTTATATACCGAGCCTACTGTGGCCGAGCGCCTATGAGCGAGCCCAGCATGGTCGAGATACATAGCCTAGTATGGCCGAGCGCCTATGAGCGAGCCTACTATGGCAGAGCAGTTATATATACCGAGCCTTATAAGGCCGTACAATTATTTTACTTACTATATTGAAGGAGTTGAGTCAGTATCAGTAGGTAAGTATATCTCCAGATCATCTTTGACTCCCAGTTACTTCCAGTTATTATATTATCAGTTCAGTTTCGATTTTCAGTTATGTTATTGCCTTACATACTCGGTACATTATTTCGTACTGACGTCCCTTTTCCGGGGACGCTGCATTTCATGCATGCAGGTTCAGATAGACAGACGAGTAGATCTCCTCAGTAGGTGTTTCCCGAGTTCAGCCTGATCGGTAAGCTCCACGCCTTTCGGAGTTGCCAGGTCTAGAGTGTTGTGTACATCTTATGTATATCTGTATATATGTTATGGGTAGGTCGGGGCCCTGTTCCGATCATAGTACATCTATCAGTAGAGGCTTGTAGACATATCCTGTTGGTTAGTGCAGTATGTTGGGTTTGTAGGCCTGGTATGTATAATTTGGTGGTTTGTCAGCTGTAGTAGCTATGACGGCCTTTTCAGCCTAGCTTTATATTGATGTTTAGTTAGCGCTAGTTTCCATTCAGTTTTATATTTTGCTTCGCAAATTGTCTTGCAAGGTGGCCCCATGGCCAAAGTATGACATTATGTGTTCAGAGTCCCTTAGTCGCAATTTGGTACGCCAGGTTAGGTGAGGCATCGGGTGCTTGTCTCGCTCCTAGGTTCGGGGTGTGACAGCGTAGTTCCGAATACATGGAAGTAATATTTGGATTTTCAATTACAAAAAGGATCGGACCCTAAGTGGGTTGCCTACGTATCCCACCGTGGGAAATTAATTCAAGCGTAGTTCCATTACACATAAAACTAACTTAATTGTCTTCAAATATAGTACTTCTTGATTGCGTCCAAAATGATAGGCTTTCTGCTAATATTAATGCTCCTCCTGAAAGTACCGTATGAATCACATATGGACCTTTCCAATTTGGCACGAATTTTTCATTAGCTACCTCGTGATGGGGAAATATCTTCTTTAAGACCAGCTTCCCTGGTCTGAACTGCCAAGATTTAACTTTCTTGTTGAATGCCTTGGTCATCCTATTTTGCATTGTCTTTAAGACCAGCTTCCCTGGGCTTTGTTCTAACTCTGCCATTATATTCTCATCGATGAGCATTAGTTTTTCCTTCCTGATATGTATCCATCCTGCTTTGTCTAACTAGACCTCCTATCCTTAAAGAAGGTATCTCGACCTCTGCTGGTATTACAACTTTAGTACCGTATACCAACATGTATGGCATTTCCCTAGTAGACGTCCTTATTGTAGTGCGATAGCCAAGTAGTGCAAATAATAGTTTCTCATGCCATTTCATGTGGTTGTCTACTATCTTTTGTAAGATCCTCTTAATATTTTTGATGTCTTCTTAGACTGCTCCATTCATCTGTAGCCTGTATGCTGTGGAATTGCGATGGACAATTCTGAATTTCTTGCAAATTTCCCTCATGATATCCCTATTGAGATTGGTTTCATTGTCAGTTATAATAGACTCCAGGATCCCAAATCGGCAGACTACGTTGTTACGGATGAATTTTGCCACAACTTTCTTCGTAAAGGCTTTATATGTAGAAGCTTCAACCCATTTGGTGAAATAATCAATAACCACCAGGTTGAAGTGATGCTCATTCGATATGGTTAGTTCTATGGGTCCGATCACATCCAAGCCCCAAGCGGTGAACGACCAAGGAGAACCATCACATTTAGCTCATTTGGTGGAACCCTAATAAAATCCCCATGAATCTGACACTAATGATATTTATGTACGTAGTGAATTCTATCCATCTCCCTTGTCATCCAAAAATATTCCTCCCTTAGAATCTTCTTGGGTAAGGTGAAACTGTTCATGTGAAGCCCGCATGTCCATGCATGTATTACCTCCAACAATCCAATCACTTCAGCAATATCTAAACACTTTAATAGACCCAAGTGCAGGGTCCTCGTGTATAGGTATTCCCCATTAAGGAAAAAGTGGTTTGGTAGTCTCCTTAGTGCCTGCTTCTGACCGGTAGTAGCATTCTCTTGGTATTCTTCTTTCTCAAGGAACCTTTTTCTGTCATGCTACCAAGGCTTTCCATCCAGTTCTTCATCTACGTGAAAGCAATATGCATGTTGGTCCTAGATCTCCAGCTCAATAGGGTCAATGTACATCTTGTCTGGGTGTTGAATCATGGATGTCAATGTTCCAAGAGTGTCGGCGAATTCATTCTAGATTATGGGAACATGCCTGAACTCGATCTTGGTAAATATCTTACACAATTCGTTCACACAATGCAAATACAGAAGAATCTTGACGTTCATGGTAGTTCATTCTCCTTGGGCTTTGATAAGCAAATCAGAATCCCCTATGACCAAAAGTTCTTTGATGTTCATATCGACCGTCATCCTGATCTCAAGGATGCACGCTTCGTATTCTGCCATATTATTTGTGCACGGGAACCTTATCTTGGCCGAAATTGGGTAATGTTATCCTATGTTTTTATTTAACCTTCACGATCCCTACTCCCTTGAAATTTGCAGCTTCATCATAGAACATCCTCCACCCCAGTAAGACTACAAAATGTCTTCTCCGGCGAGTAGTACCTCCTCATCTAGGAAGTATGTGGTAAATGCTCGTATTATTTGTCTATCGGGTTTTCTCAACATGATCCGCCAGAGATTGTCCCTTAATGGCCTTCTGCATCATGTACACAATGTCAAATTCACTCCGAATGATCTGCTACTTTGCTAGCTTTCCAGTTGGCATTGACTTCTAGAAGATGTACTAGAGCGGGTCGAGTCTGGATATCAGGTATGTGGTTTATGCAGATAGGTAGTGCCTCAACATCTGGGCGATCCAAGTTAAAGCACAGTACATCCATTCCAACATGGTATATCTAGCTTTGTACGGTGTGAATTTATTGCTCAGGTAGTAAATGGCATGTTCCTTCTTTCCAGTCTTGTCATGCTTCCCCAACACGCATCCAAATGTATTATCCATGATGGATAGATTTAGCAATCATGGCTTTCCTGGTTTGGGAGGAAGAAGCACTGGCGGGCTAGACAAGTACTCCTTGATTTTGTTGTAAGCTTTTCCGCATTCCTCCATCCATTTCGTGGCGGCATCTTTCTTCAATATCTTGAAAATTAGTTTGCAGATCATTATTGATTGGGCTATGCACCAGCTGATGTATTTCAGCCTCTCGAGAAAGCTCACTACGTCCTTATTTCTTTTAGGAGGAGGTAAGTCTTTAATAACCTTGATCTTCAAGGGATTTAACTATATCCCTTTCTTGGTGATGATGAAACCCAACAATTTCCTGGCGGGAACTCCAAATCCACACTTTGTAGGTTTCAGCTTCCAATTGTACCTTCTCAACCATTCAAAGACCTCCTGAAGGTCAATTAAATGATCTCTATTGTTGCGTGACTTGATGATGACATCATCCACGTATACTTCAATTTCCCTCATGTACGTGGCACCGGCATTGTTTATACCAAATGGCATGACACTACAACAATAGACTCCCTATGATATAGTGAATGTTGTCTTCTTTGCATATTCTTCGTGCATCAACATCTGGTGATATCTGGCAAAACAGTCCATGAACGATTGTAACACATGTTTTGCGTTGTTGTCGATAAGAATGTGGATATTTGGCAAAGGAAAGTCATCCTTGGGATTTTCTTTGTTGAGATCTCGATAATCCACACATATCCTAATTTTCTCATCCTTCTTAGGCACGGGTACTAGATTGGCCAACCAGGTGGGGTGGTTGGTGACCCTTACCACATTTGCCTTTATTTTCTTAGTGAGTTCTTCTTTAATTTTTAGACTCAAATCAGGCTTGAACTTTCATGGTTTCTGCTTAACTGGCGGTCTTGCCGGATCGGTGGGCAATCAGTGTGAGACAATGCCAGTACTTAACCCAGGAAAATCATCATATCACCAAGCGAACACGTCAATGTATTGCTGGAGTAGCTCCACCAATTTTCTCTTGTTTTGCTTCTAGGTGGATGATAATTCGATTTTCCTTCACTTCTTCTTCATTCCCAATATTTATTAGTTTTGTCTCCTCGAGGTTGGGCTTGTTTTGACTTTCTAACTTGTCAATTTTTTGTGGTAGATTCTCGGGCATCATATATTCATCAAATTACTTGTAATCCGACTCGTTGTTAACTCTTTGTTCAAGAGTTTCGTTACGTGTCATAATTGCAAAATGAGATTTTTTATTAATTTGATCGCTAAAAAGAAAGGGCGATGATAAATTAAAATAAAGATAAGCTTGCGTAATACTTTAGGAAGAAAAAAATTGTATTTCAATGAAAGGAACATCTTAAAGTTCAAATAGGCGGTTTAACAAACATCGGCATGATTCAAGCTTCAATTGATCATGCAATTTTCAAAAATACTACAAATCCACACTACCAATGCTCCCAGCAAACCATAGATGGACTAGATGTCTAGTTCTACAAAGTCTCTCCTAGTTTTGCATCCCTATTGGTCGATGTCTTGATAGCATCTTTACTACATCATTCCTCGATCATTGCCACAAATAACCTTCCAATCTCATCGATGATTTCCTCTTCTTGGGTTGAGCTTTGACACCGGTCCCAGAACATGCTCTGGCACGAAACTTTCTTCCAAGGGTCACTGTTATGGACTCCTCTGATTAGAGGCTGGTATACTAAACTAGTAGTACCCTTTTGTTGCTTTAGTTGAATTGGCTTAGTTATCCCATTTGATCTGGCTCCCAGCCCAGATCCTGATTTATACCCGTATTTTATCATTTCCCTAATTGCCTTCCATGGACCATAGGGCGACTGTGTGTTGTGGAACCATTAATTCTTATCAATATTCACTATTTGTGTTATCTCGCCCGCATAGATGGTGACCCCATCTAATCTCTCTATGAAAGGAATCATGTGTTCTGAATAAGATGGATGACTCCATTCTCCATAAATCATTATTTCCTGGCAATCCCATTCAAACTTCATGCATTGCTGTATAGTGAAAGAAACTACCATTGCCATGTGTATCCATGGACTCTCTAGTAGCAGGTTGCAGGAGGAAAAAATGTCCATCAATTGAAATAAATCGAGAACTCGACATGTCTGTCTAGCAAAGCTAGATAGATTTTCCCAATGACGTCTTTATGTGATCCGTCAAAAGCTCTTACCCTCACATGGGATTCTTTCACCTCCCTTACATGAATACCAAATTCTCGCAAAGTGGAGAACGAACAAATGTTCACTCTAGATCCTCCATCGTCCATTACCCGAGATATGACCTTGTCGATCCACTGGACGGTGATGTGTAGAGCTTTGTTGTGATCCACTCCCGCTGCAAGAAGCTCATCCTTTCAAAAAGAGACCTTATTAGACTTCACCATTTTCCTAATAGTTCCTGCCAGTAGCTTACTAGTGGTGTTGCCTAGAACACTTACTAAACTCAGCACTTGTACCAAAGCATCCATGTCACTGTCAGAACTCATCAGCAGATCCATGATTGATATCTATACAGGGGTCTTCTTCAGTTGTTCCTCGATAGTTTATTCCTTAACCGGCATCTTCCTCTAGAATACTGCCTCCTCTATATCATTTATATTCCTCCTGTAGTTCTACTCTCTATTTTGATTTCCGTGAGGCAATTCCTTAGGAGCGTAGCATGTTCATGGACAAGTCATCATATGTGCTGCGGCAGTTTCTATCATTTTTGCCTTTCCATCGACTGATAAGCCCACGGGACTACTTTGTAATCACGATTCAAATCCTTTTTTACGGCTGTGACAGGCCATGGCTGATATATCTGGCCCATTATGGGTGGCTTCAATTGCGTTGTTATTAATGGGGATGTCCTTGTTGCTTCACTGTTTCCAATGGCAATGATGGTTCCCTTCAAATCATAGTTCTCTTCTAAGGTGATCATGTTTACCCCTTGGTTTTTGTGGTTTGGTAGCGGATTCTGGTTCATATTTTTTGGGGTTGGGGTACATTAGATGGCTCCGCTCTTAATCAGCATTTTGATTTTGTGCCTCAGATCATAGCAACCTTCGTTGTCATGTCATGGGACATGTGAATGATATACGCAATGCTTACTTACATCAAAGTATGTAGTAGGTTGGTTTAGGATTCTTCCTTCAACCGGATATAGAAAACCGGCTCTTCTCAGCCTTTCAAATAGATGGGCCAGAGGCTCAACAATTGGGGTGAAATTGCTGAGGTTCCTTACTTCGAGGTTAGGGCATGATTTGGGAGCATAAGCAGGTCTGTTTTGATAAGTGGTGGTTTGAACATGGGCATATGGTCGTGGTGGGTTTGAATGTGTACTGGCTGGGGGTGGATTATAATGTGGCTGGGTGTCATAGACTAGGTTGGAGTATGATAAATTACAGGGCATTGGTTGGTTTGACGAGGCGGGCTTGGTTGATAATAAGAGACAAATTTCCGTCACCTCTTCCTTCTTCTTTGCGTTGATAATGAAACCGGGCTGTATAGCTTTGGTTGCATCTTATAATGTAGCCATGGATTGTATTTTCCCGGAATTGATACCCTCTTTTAAGAAATATCCCATCTTGACCAACTAGGGGAACTTCTGCCCCATCATTCCCATCATTGTCTATAAGTATATTCCTTCTTGGGCGCGAACGAAGTATTTTGTCAGTTCATTGTCATTCAGCGGGGCAGTGCTCTAGCCGCTTCTGACCTCCAATGACACGCATACTCTTGAAATGACTCTGAGGGTTTCTTCTATATGTTCACTAAAGTGGAAATCCGGCAGATTTCTTGGCCTACTTCACGCCGGACCTAATACCTGAAGTGGAGAGGGAATTGTTGTTAAACTCGGGGAATTCCTCGGTGATCTGGACCCTCTTTATGTATAGTGGATCAAACGCAAAAGGGTCCGGGCTTGGCATTGTGCTAAAGCCATCCACGGGTAACATAGTTAGACAATTTATTAGAACTGTAAAATTGACTAACAATGAGGCTGAGTATGAGGCCATGATTGCAGGTCTCGAATTGGGTAAAAGCTTGGGGGCCGAAGTGATCGAAGCTAAATGTGATTCCCTCCTTGTGGTGAATCAAGTCAATGGCACGTTCGAAGTGAAAGAGGAATGAATGCGACGATACCTGGATAAACTACAGGTAACGCTACATCGATTCAAGGAGTGGACCCTGCAACATGTACCTCAGGATCAAAACAACGAAGCTGATGCTCTAGCTACCTTGGGGTCGTCCTTTGATGACGATGAGTTCAACTCGGGAACGGACGTACAACTCATGAAATCGGTAGTGGAAGAAGGCCATGCCAAAATAAACTCGACAAGCTTAACCTGGAACTGGAGAAACAAGTATATAGATTACCTGAATATCGGGAAGTTACCCTCGGATCCTAAAAAATCAAGAATTATGCGCACAAAGGCGGCCAGGTTCTGCCTGTCCGAAGATAATACCTTATTCAGAAGAACATTTGATGGCCCACTCGCCATATGTGTGGGGCCGGGAGACACCGAATACGTTTTGAGGGAAGTTCACGAAGGCACCTGCGGAAACCACTTAGAGGGCGAATCGTTGGTTCGTAAAATAATGAGAGCCAGCTATTACCGGATCGATATGGAGAAAGATGCTAAGGAGCCAGCTGTCAGAGGTATGCACCGATGATCCACCAGCCCAAGGAGCTGCTGCATTCGGTCTTGTCACCTTGGCCATTAATGAAATGGGGAATGGATATCGTCGATCCCCTACCATGGGTACCCGGTAAGGCTCAATTTATGTTATTTATGACTGACTATTTTTCTAAATGGGTTGAAGCTCAGGCATTTTAGAAAGTCAGGGAGAAAGAAGTTATTGATTTTATTTGGGACCACATAATATGTCGGTTCGGAATGCCGACCGAGATCGTATGTGACAAAGGGAAGTAGTTCATCAGTAGTAAGGTGAGAAACGTTTTCGAGGACCATAATATCAAAAGGATCCTATCAACACCCCATCATCCTAGTGGGAACTGGTAGGCGGAGTTTACAAATAAGACCTTACTCAAAAACCTTAAGAAGAGACTAACCGACGCCAATGGAAAATAGAAGGAAATTTTGCACCAATTCCTGTGGGCATACCGTACGACCTCAAAATCTAGTTCCAGGGCACCCCATTCTCGTTGGTATACGACGTCGAAGCGCTAATACCGGTCGAGGCAAGAGAACCGAATTTTCAGTTCCGATATACGATTGAAGAGTCAAACAGTGAGGCCATGAGCACAAGCCTGGAACTATTGGACGAGAGGCGCGATGCCGCCCTCGTCCGCTTGGCCACCCAAAAACAACGGATCGAAAGGTATTACAACCGGAGGGCCAACCTCCGATACTTCAATATTAGGGACTTGGTGTTAAGAAAGGTGACACTGAACACCAGGAACCCAGATGAAGGGAAGTTGGGACCGAATTGGGAAGGTCCATATCGAATTATCGAGATTACTTGTAAAGGTTCATACAAACTCGAAGCCGAAACGGTGAGCAACTACCAAACAACTGGAACGTGACCTACTTAAAATGATACTATTCCTAAGGTACGACCCCATTCATTCTTTTCTTTACATATATTGCAAATTGAACTAACACTTGCAAGGAACAACCAAAGAATGATACAGTTGTTAGGCCTCAAAGCACGCGTTGCACTCTTTTTCCCTTGAACCGGTTTTGTCCCAAATGGGTTTTCTGGCAAGGTTTTTAATGAGGCAACATTGGATCGTACTAACTTAGAATCAAAGACCGATTATGAACCGGAATCGATGGTCGCATCAACAGTATCCGAGCCCTCTCAACGATCGACCTCGAATTTTGGGGGCCATCACCCTCTGGTAATGATTTTAGCATGGAACGAAACTTTATGCTTGAACAGTCTGGGCTCGGAGGATAGGATTTATTACAAGGGCCAACGGTCAATTAAACCATGCCCGCGTAGACCACCTAAGCCATAACATGAAGCTTGTACACACTTAAAATGTTGTATATTGCACACGGGAATGCAAGAAAGTTTCTACCTTGCAGATACATATTTTGCCCCTTAAGACTATTATATTTTGTTCCTTAAGGATATTGAGCCCAAGGGCCGCCTCTATCCGGATCCAAGAGATTACCCCCACTCGGGGACTGCCGTCCAAGGCAAAATCAGACAGCTCGGGCTATCAAAGCCTGGAGGTAGAGAAGCCTATTAGGCACTGCCAAAACTTAAAAGGTTACGGCCACCCCCACTCGGGGACTGTCGTCCAAGGCAAGTGCGGACGGCTCGGGTATCAAAGCCCGGAGGTAAAAATCCTATTAGGAAGTACCTGAAGTTAAAAGGCCACGGCCACCCTAGAAATAGCTTAGAGACGTCCGAAACCTGTAATCAAAATATAAGGCCTTCGAAAATTCAAAACCTGTTCAAAGTCTACCCTCAGCAAAACCATAATCTAAAAACATCTAAACAAGCACTTTGGGGAAAGCTTCCAGTCATACCGAGGCCCCCACAAGTTTCAAACAAAATTTACATCAAGAACGAGTCTTATTCAAACCTCCGAACAAAACATTATTACTACGTTTTATTTCGTGCTACGGCATTCAAAATCTTTGCAATCATAAAGAGGAAGTCAAAAGAAACGAAATCAAAAATTGCCAAATGGGAAAAAGCCTTATTTACATTCCAATAAAAGCCTTTTGCAAAGGCCAACGACAAATGCCTCAACAAAATGAACAAAATGCAGAAACAAAGAAAAATCCCGAAGGCACCTAAGCCTGATCTTCACCTGAACCCGCCTCGTCACCAGAGTCGTCGGGGTCTTCTCCATCTTCGGGTTCTCCGGAGCCCTCAGAGCCTTCTTCACCCTTGGGGTCAGCCATCTTCTTGGCCTCGTCCTTGAGCCTTTTTGCATTTTCGATCTTGACCGACAGGTCAAAACCCCGGGCATGGACCTCCTCGAGAGCCTCCCTTCGGGATAGCCCTTTCATGTACTCAACAGTAACTTTCAGGCAGTCCTAGGTTGCCACGGCATCAGCCCGGTATTGGGCCACCATTTCTTCAGCATCAGCTCTAGTTATTTCTGACACAAACTTTGTTGTTTTGAGCTTCTTGCCAAGGGCATCCCGTTCAGTAATGGCCGAGACCAGTTGAGACTGGAGGTCTTCGATTCGTTGAGCCCATGCTTCGTCTTTCTCTCTCGCCACTCGGAGTTGGACCTCCACCAATGCCGGTTGTCCCCGGGCAGTCTTTTTCTCCGAAGCCAATCGGTCCATTTTTCGTTTCCACTCTTCGGCCATGGCCTTGACCTCTTCCATCTCGGCTCGGAGTTGGTCAATCTTTTCAACCTTCTGCGGAACCTGCGGGGTTTGGCTATTAGTCGCCATGTCTAACTCATCATCACGAACTTCAAAAATCTTTACCTGTTCCACCAGGTCGGCATTCTCCTTTTGAGCCGCATCCAACTAAGACCGGAGACTCTTGGCTTATTCTTCACGTTGCTTGTTGCGAAGCTTATACATGTCCCTATTCTCAATAAGCTCCTTGACCTCAGCCTCGAGCTAGTTAACCTCAGCTTGATACCCGAAGAAACTTTCATGATCAAGTACCGAGGCGTGCAAAAATATATAAAACAAAGGCATGAGAGATATCAAAAACTTAATCCAAAGATGAAAGAGTGTAATGACACCTTACCCGGTTTAGTGCCTGCTGTGCTTCGTTAAACAAGCACGGCGTATCCACCTCGTTCATTTTCGCCTGGTCTCCTTCAGTTACCAGGCACCGGAGGTAGCTAGATACTCCAACGAGGGCGTAAAAAACCCGGGCATCCTCCGGGATGATGATGATTATTGACCGCTTTTGGCCGGGATCCATGCTCGGGGCGGGGAACCGGTTGATTAATTTTGGGCTCGAGTTAAGCCCGCCGACCTCCGAATATGGGTCTTTCCTCGGCACCTCCAAATCACCCAACCCGGAGAAGTCTTCTAGGGCGGTTGAGTCCACACCTTCAAAAAAGGAATGGAGGGGATCTTCCATACCATGAGACCCTTCATTGGATTGCCCTTTTTTCATTCGAGCCTCTTCGAGCATGGACTAAGTAAAAAAAGGAGACCCTGAAATATCTATTACACCGGGTGCCTCCTTCGGGGCATGGTCGGCATCCCGGGAAGTCTCGGCTCCGATCTCCTCATCGACCTCCCTAATATGAGGGAGACCGGACTAATGAATCTCTCGTTCAATAGCCACCAGCTCTTCTGGGGAGATCGGTCTACGGGCGACAAGAATATCATCCTCCTTGGGTGCTCGAGAGCCAGAACTCTCCTTTGGCTTGCAGGCCAATCTTCTCCTTGGCTTCTTCTTCTCTGATCTCGGGAAACTCGGAGCCTTTCTTTTCTTCTTCTCTCTTGCATCAGCCTCGAGCTGTCCCGAGGCGGAGGGATCAACGGATAAGTCATCATCCACTACTGAAGGCCTAAGCTCAATGGTATTAGGCAAATCGGCGAAAAGAACAGAAAGGAAATGAGAATGTGATGCTAAAAGGGGAGCCTAACGTTATTTATTCGGGAAAGAGATCTTACCGTGAGAACGAGCCTCCCAACGGCTCTTCGAGAGCTCGCACCATGAGCACTCAGAATAAGGCATCTGCGAGCAAATGCCCCCGATTCACTCCTTGAGCCAAGCAATGGTGTTTGGGACTCGAGCAAGGGCTGCACCACATCAAATATCGATGAGAAAAAGGGAGATAAAACATAAAATCAACATTTAAAAGAAAGTTATGCTTACATGATACATTCCACTTCTCGGGGAATGGCCTGAACTTGGCAGGGATCATGTCTACGGTCCTCACCCGGACAAATCATCCCTGCCATCTCCGATCCTGGTCCTCGTCGATGCTTGAAAATGGGGCTTTGCTAGCCCAGTGTACAAGCTTTATCAGCCCTCCCCCCTGGAAGATTCGGGGACTGTACAGGCGGAGTAGATGATCGATGGTGAACAAGCAGGAGTCGATTTTGTTCATAAAGAATCGGAGGAGGATTACGATCCTCCACAGCGATGTGTGAATCTGACCAAGGCACACTTCATACCTCCTACAGAAGCCCAGAATAATCGGTCCACCTGGACCAGTGTAAAGGGCTAAGTGTAAACACTCAGATACCCCTCCACATGAGTGGTAATGTCGTCATTGGGCCCGGGGATTACTATGTCCTTATACGCCCAGCCGCAGTCCTTACGGACCGCAGGAATAACTGGCTCGATGATGGACCAAATGTACCTAGATACTGCCTCGCATCAGCCTTGCACCGATGAGGGCTTTTCGACCTTAAAGTCGTCCGCAACCAAATACCCCCACGGGACAAACAGTTTTAGGGGAGGCTCAACTACCGGTTCATCGGTAGCCATGCCTGGAGTGGACATCTCGAGGTCAACCACATTGGGAGCGGTCTCCTCGACTTCGGTGGTCGGCCGTGAAGAAGAAGAAGAAGTAACTTTTTGAGGAACAGTCTTGGAAGTCTTCGCCATTATTATCTGAAAAAATATTTAAAGTAGTGAGAAGGAAGATTGGGAGATAAAGGGTAAAAGCTTGGTGAGACAATCAAACACGCTAGTTTGGATAGAAAATAAACGAAAACTTGCAATTTGTTGAAAAATCTTGAAAAACGAAGGTACAAATGTTGGGATATAAAGAGAGGCAGTGATATCCTGAAAGTACGAAGGTAACAGCTTAGTCAAAAAGTAAAAAATGAACGAATTAGGGGAGTATTTATAGAAGCTTCGCGCCGTTTCGTGTCCAGGGACGGTCTGCCGATGGCCGACACGCGTTTGAAGTCATTTTCGTAAACTTACTCTCTGAGAAACGAGAGGACTATCCGTATACGGGTGAAACCGAGCCGGTGGGATGCCTCTGTTTCTGATGAAGTGAACGGAGCAAGAAACGTAAAGGCAATGAACTGAAATCGAGGCAACGAGCTCCTTGATCTGGGGTCCGGGCAAAACATCCGCCCTCGGAAGTATCGGGGCCATGACCCCTAGGTCCGTTCGAACCCCAAAAGCCTAGGAGAGCATTACCAAATAATCGAGCACGACCAACAAAATGTTGTGATGTCCGCGCCTAGTCGAATATCACGTCGTGGATCTCGGCACGTATCGGCAGAGAATCGGTGATTAGTTAAATAGAAGATTTTTACCTTTTATGGAATTGTACTTATGGTAAAATCCCCTACTATATAAAGGGAGGGTCTGATTATTCATAAGAAATACTGTATTACGCATATCAAGGCAATATACTCTTATTTTCTCTATTATTAAAAGTTCTTACTCTTGTTCATCAATGCTTTTTTATTGTGAGTCGGGGATCGAGGGCAGGCATCTCATTAGGGCTGTTGTTGAGTCCGGAATCACCATCCTTAAGTGGTTTGACAATCTATTACGTCCTTTGTCGGTTTAATCTAACGCAATTTATCGTTTGTATTGAATTAATCCACGTATCCTTAAAACCACATAAAAATTTAATTGTTATTCATTTTTTAGGTTAAACAAATGTATTACATATTTATCCTAGGAAAAGATTTACATATTTCGGTTAGTCAAATAATATTACTTCGAGTTAAGTCAATGGATTAACTAATCTAATTTGAAATCATTCTAAGAATATTATGATCCAACAGTAACAAAGAATATTGTGAATTTGTTATCTTGAATTATTTTTTTAAAAATAGTTTATGAACGACTTCTTTAGTGATTGAAATTTTTTAGTGAAAGACTTTAGATCCAACGTTAATATAATAGTATCAAGCGAATTTTTCAGGGCTTAATTCATGACTATCCCGATAATTGGGGATTCATTACCCTAGGCTTTTTATTATCTCCAAATCCTCTAGGCTTTTACCGTCTTTAATTTAATTTCTTGCTAAGTTATTTTTAATTGAGATTGTTCAAAAATACAATCAAACTCGCTATATTTCATCTGCATAACTAATAAAATAGATTGCATTCGTATAAACCAATAAAATATAACCTAGAGGCTCAACGCTGAACTTTTATTGAGAAAATTTACAAATTTTATCCATCTTCATCCAACAAATGTGCTTTTTTTTATTCTTATTTTTTTTGTTTTTTCATTCCTAAATCATGCTGCCTTTTGTTGTTTCATAATTTTTTGTTTTATTCTTTATTATTTCAAGCTTATTTATGTCACAACCCAAATTCCCACCGCAGAGGACGTAATGGCACCTAGTCTCTAAGAGTAAGTAATCCTATTACATAAAGATATCAATCAGAATATAACAACTCCAAATTAACGAAAACAACAAAATATAATAATACTGCCAAATGGGGAACACTATTAATCAACTTCCCAAAACCCGGTAGTACTGAGTCATAAGATCTAAATGAAATACATATCAAGTCTAGAATAGTAGAATACTGTTCGAAATACCTAAACAATAAGAATAAAGTAAAGAGGGTGACTCCGAGGCCTGCGAACGGAACAGTAGGGATAGCTTGAAGTCTTCAATAAGCACAAGCACACCTCCTAGCGGTCCGTCCGATAAGAAGTACCTGGAACTGCACAAAAATATACAGAAGTGTAGTATGAGTACACCACAGTCGGTACCCAATAAGTATCAAGACTAAACTCGGTGAAGTAGTGACGAGGTTTAAGTCAAAAGAAACTCACTAGTCAAAAAAAATGTGAAAGATATCAAAGAAAACTAACAACAGAATATATAACAGAGATATTATCAACAACCTTGTAGTGCGTGTAATAACAACTCAATGTATAATAACCTATCTTTGTCAACAAAATATCAAATAGGAGTGAGATAGCATGTCAAATTCAACTAACAACTCATAAAGATACAAGATAAAAACTTTTAAGAAATGGTTATGCGATCAAATTATCAACCTCATTTCAACACATAACCAACATCAAGAAGGAAATACTAAGTTATCACATAACATCATCAACAATGCCGCCTGTATTTCACCGCATGCACATAGTAATGAAATGTCTCCCATATTTCGCTGCTTACGCATATCGCCACCCTTATTTCGCCACATGCGCATAACAATGGAATGCCTCCCTTATTTCGCCGCATGCGCATATCACCACTCTTATACTCCACACATCAATAATCAACCCATACAACATGTCCACATGTGCCACAATATCACAAAACAATGATACCAAAGTTTTATCAGAATGTGAGCTCACAACTTAACCAGAAAGTGCATAAGGACATGACAGTAACATAGAAGTGCGAAGGGGTGTTCAATAAATAAAGTATAACAATGGCTAAGTAGAATGTAGCGATCATGATCATATAGTCACAACCTAAATAAGAATAATACATATAGAAAACAACCCCAAATTAAGGCATATTAATAGCCTAAGGCCTAATCCGGTCACCAATCATACATACGCCCGTGTTCACGCTCATCACCTAGTATACACGTCGCTTTTCACATAACACAAATAGGCAGTTAAGGTGAAATCATGAGGGGTATTCTCCCACATAAGGACTTACCTCAAACAAGCCAATTCAATTCTCCAAAAATGTATTTCCTTTAAAATTCATCTCCTTCTGGCTCAAATCTAGCCAAAAATAACTCAATAATATCAAACAAGGCTAAAGAAATCTATTCTAAATAATAAAGTCCCAATCTTTACCTAATTCCCAAAAGGTCAACAAAAGTCAACCCCGGACTTGCTCGGTCAAAACCAGAGTCGAGGGTTCGATCTTGACTACTCATACCCCCACGAGTCCAAATATGTAATTTATTTTCAAAATCGAGTCCAAATCGACTCTCCTATTTCCAATTTTTACTTTTCCAAGCATAGTCAAAAATTCTGAAAATTCTTTTCAAATTTCATGATTTTGGTATAAAACTGCATAAGAAACCAAGTTTTGGTATCGAAATTGAGTGAAAATCACTTACCCCTTCAAAAATCGCCCTCGCCAAGTCTAGGGCTCAAATTGTGATAAAATTAGACTAAGTCCCGAAATAACTAGCTATAAATGAGCTGCACATGTCGCATATGTGACAAGAGGTTCGCAAATGCGACTTCCGCAATTGCGACCCATGAAACGCAAAATCGAATGATGTCTGCCCCAGGAATGTTGCAAATACAACCATATACTTTGCAAATGCGAAGTCCCTGCTAGCCATTGCTAAGTCACAAATGCGACCACTGCTCCGCAGATGTGAATCCCAGCTGCCTTCCCATAATCAGAAATGCGACCAATGCCTCGTAATTGCGAGGTCCCCCCCGCTCCCTGCAAGTATCATCCCCCTATCGCAAATGCGAATTGGACATCGCAATTGCGGCCCTTGCAAATACGAGGTCTGCAAACTCAGTCGAGCCCCTTAGACCTTACACTGACCATCCATACAAGTATATAAATATCATACAAACTCAATCGCATGTTGAAAAATCAAAATAACATATAAAACCACGAATCAAATACCAAAACACATCATGTAAACTATGAAACTAAAGAACTTCTAAATTCACAACCAAGGGTCTGATTCCTATCAAACCAATTTGAAATGAGACAAAACTTGACACACAAGTTCTAAATGACAAAAAGGACCTATTTCAAGTCCCAAAATAAAAATACAAACCCAATAGCCACAAAGTCAACTCAAGGGCAACTTTCGACAAAAAAAGCCAATTTATCCTAGGAACCTCCGAATTCAATACTGGGCATACTCCTAAGTCTAAAATCACTATACAAACCTATTGAACCATCAAAACACCATTCCAGTGTCGTTTTTTACAAAATACAAACTTGGTCAATACTTTCAACTTAGGCTTCCAAACTAGGAATTAGGTGTTCCAATTCAACTCAAAACCTCCCCGAAACAAAATCATTCATCCCCACAAGTCAAATAATAACAAACACACATACTGAAAGCTTCAAAAGGGGAAATGGGGCTGAACTATATTAAATCACCGGTCGGGTCATTACATTCTCCCCCCCCCATACAAATATTTGTCCTTGAATGAGTTTAGAATCATACATGGGGTATCAAAAAGATGAGGATATCGGCTCCATATATCATGATTGGTCTCTTAAGTCACCTACTTGACAGGTTGACCTCTCCATTGAACCTTCATCGATGAAATGTTCTTCGACCTCAACTTTCTGCCCGTCCAAAATGGGCACCGGCTCCTCAACATAAACCAAATCCTTGTCCAACTGCACCTAGCTGAAATCTAATACATGTGATGGATCCTTATTGCATATCCGGAGAATGGAAATATGGAACACCGGATGAACTCCTGATAAGTTGGGTGGCAAAGCAAGCCTTTAGCCACCTCACAACTCTCTCTGGAATCTTAAAAGGACCAATATACCAAGGGCTAAACTTGCCCTTCTTCCTGAACCGCATTACACCCTTCAAGGGTGAAATTCTGAGTATAACCCTCTCACCCACCATGGATTCCACATCACGAGCCTTTCTATCAGCATAACTTTATTTCCTGGACTTCAGTATACAAAGCCGCTCCGGAATCAATGTCACCTTCCCCAAAGCATCACGTACTAATTAAGTGCCCAATAACCTAACCTCCCCAGGCTCAAACCAACCAACCGATGAACGACATCGCCTCCCATATTAAGCCTCACGCGGAGACATCTGGATGCTCGACTGGTAGTTGTTGTTGTCGGCAAACTCTTCTAATGTTATGAATCGATCCTACTGAACCTCGAAATCAATGACACAGGCTTGCAACATGTCCTCCAAGATCAAAATAGTATGCTCGGATTGCCCGTTCATCCGGGGATGAAATGTTGTACTCAGCTCGACCTGTGTGCCAAACTCACACTATACGGCTCTCTATAAATGCGATGTAAATTTAGTGCCTCGATGCGAGATAATAGACACAACCACACCATGCAAATTGTTGTGTTCTTGTCTAACCTTAGTGCGGCACTAGGCCTCTATTGAAACCCAATATTTGAGTACATGTTTGAATGTTTATCTTTTCTAAAACTCTAGGAAGTACCTTAGATAACTTAGAACGACATTCTCGACTTGAATTCATCTTTAACATAACAAGTATGTCTATAGGAGTATAATGTTAACAACTTTTATTTTTTGACTATGTTTATTTGAAACGATAAAGTTATATGTGTTATTTGACTATGCTTGTTTGAAACAATAAAGTTATATGTGTTATTACAAACCTCTTGAGAAACTTTTTGAGATCCCATGACTATATGTGATGATATTGTTCTATATGCCTTTAATAGTGATTAGCTTACTAAGAACACTTGAAACCTAAAGCATGCTTTAGTATTCTTATTATTTATGTCATTTTATCTAAATGAGTGACTTGATTTTGAAATAATAATTTGTTGACAAGTCTGGTGTTCTTCTGAAATTGCTTGTGTCTTTGTTTGATTGAGTTCGTAAAATATTGTCATTGCTTACATAATTTAAGGCATCATGTTAGCCCTTCTGTGTTTTTAAAAGTTTGTTTATGGTGACTATTTTGTTGAAGCTCTAAGTCAGTCTTTGTGTTCAAACCTCTATGGAGAAACAAAGATCAATGGCATATGGCTTCTGTTGTGGATCTAATTTTACCGTCAAGGGATATTTCTCTGGCATAAGCACTTCTCGAGGCTCTAGAAACTCTTGTGAACTCTGAAGTAGCAGGGGTTCATAGGGAAAACTTGCAAGGGAAATGTGGTTCACTCTAGCCGGTGTCTATTGACTTTAACTAATCCCTAGAGGGCTATCATCTATACAATTTGACTTACTTCATTTACTTTAGATCATAATTATATTTATATTTTTTACCATTTATGTGCAAAATACTAATTAATTTCCTTCTTCTTTAGCATGAACACATTAGGCCTGCAGATTTCATTGTGAACTCTAGCCCGAAAATACTGAGCTGGGATGCCTACTTTCCTTATAGCATTACTGTTGCTGAACTGTGCTGCTAGTTGATTTTTTAAATAGGCCTGAATACTTTTCAGCCCATCATAGAGTCTTGATTTCTCTCTACTTTATATTACTATCGATGTTAGCCCATTTATGTGTGTTATATTATGATACTAACAAATTATTATGTGTTCTTATCTTTACTATGGTTGATTAGAAGAATGATCGTAGGGTAACCAAAATCTGGTAAGGTAAAATGTAAATATAATTAAGCTAGTTATACACTTTATAGGGTTAGTAATCTCTAGAATTCAAGCTCCTGTTTGGCCATAAATTTTGGCTTCATTTTTTGAAAACATTGTTTGTTTATGAAATATGATCATGTTTTGGGAAAAAAACTTTAAAAATTTTCAAGTTCCCAAAAATTAATGCAGGGCAGCTTTTGGGTGAAAATATTTCTTGCACTCACAAAACTTCAACTTTTCTTAAATAAAATGCATGTGCAAACAAAACTTCTAACTTTCAAAAACTATTTTTCAACACAATTTCAAAACCCTTTTTTCTTGTTTCAATCAATAAAGTTATTTTTTGTTTCACTTGTATTCTTGTCACGATCCAAATTCACTAGACGTGATGGCACCTAACCCAGCCTGCTTGGTAAGCCAACAGTTGTATAGTAACAATAAAATCGAATAATCATGATTCAATAACTCAACAATGGAAAAATGTCATAAAGTATGTAATAATAAAACCATAATACTGCCACAACCATCCCTAAAATCCGGTGTCAATGAGTACATGAGCACTACCGAATAACAAGATACTAGAAAAAAAATCCTCTAATACAAATGTCTGGACAATAGCACAGTAAGGATAGTAATCGCTGAAAGAGAACTTCAAGGACTGCGGATGACATAACAGCTATCTCATAGTCTCCCAAAAGCTAGCAACAACTCAAGTTGGAAAATCACCTCGACGGAATGTACCTGTATCTGCACACAAAGTGCAAAGTGTAGTATGAGTACAATCGACCTCATGTACTCAATAAGTAACAACACAAACCTTAGGCTGGAAGTAGTGACAAGCTCATAACAATAGTCAATGACAAGATCAATAACCGGTAACAGTTCAGAATATAAAGGAAAAACCATAGAAACAAGTAGCTTAATAATATCATGTTCAACTTGTTCACATTTTAGAAATTTAGACATGCTTTCAAGTATAACAGTTAAAGCCCAACACTGATAAAGCATTTCATTTAACAACTAGCATGTTGAAGATAGACCTCTATGCCTACATGTCAAGTATACATGTAAATCAACAATGTCACAGTAGATCAATCAATATTCTCACTTAGCACTGTACGAGTGCCTGGCATAAGTGCCCATCATCAAAGCACGTATATAAAACATTGTTCCTGCGCCCAATGTTGGCATGTTAGAATCCGGTGGGGAGGATGCTGCCCAAGTGCTAATCATAACCAGCTAGCCTAATGGAGAGGCCTGGTGTACACATTGCCCCAAAATAATAACACTTTGCCCAATATGGGTCTGGCGTACGCGTAACCTTAAAATCAATAACAAACCGGCTCTATGGCCCAAACTTAGTCATTTACCATTCATGTCTTAGATAAACACATCTCAAAATGCTCAGTTTAACAATATTACACATAAGAGGCATCAACAATATGTGAGGAATCAAATAAGAGGTATTGAGATAGAGATATCATGCGGGGATTAAGTATCATGACTGAGAACATGTGTACAAATAAGGCATATAGCTCTGAAACAGCAAGAATAGCCCTATCATGTATCAAACAAAAAGCACTTAGCCTAGACATGATGTCTAACATGAATCACAGTTCAAATGATCAAACAAGTAGGGAAAACGTGTGGATAACAAGATATGACAGCAAAACAAGCCCAGTAATAGCCTAAAGGTCTCTCCAAACCATGAACACACCGGTGCGCGTACACACACCCATCAACTAGTGTGTACGTCACCCCAATATCTTTCATATAACGTAGTTTTCAGGGTTAAATACCCTCAAATCTAAGTTTAGATGTGTTACTTATCTCAAAATGCTCAATTCAATACTCTAACAAGCCCTTGCCTCGCGAATTGGCCTTCGAACGACTCGAATCTAGTCACAAACAACTTAGTACCATCAATAATAGCTATAAGAAACGATTCCAAAAGATAAAGCTAAGGTCTTGAAACAAACACGCAAAGTCAACCTAAAAGGTCAATCCCGGGCCCACACCTCGGAACCTGAACAAATTCACAAATTCCAAACACCCATTCAATTACGAGTCCAACTATACTAATTTTATCAAATCAATCCCCAAACCAACAAATCTCACTCTCCAACAACATAGTCTAAAATCCCCAAATTTTACTTCAAAATCACACAATCTAGGTGTAATAATCAATATTTATCAATAAAAGTGATTAAACTTCACTTACCTCTTCAATGGTAGCCAAATCCCTCTCAAACATCGCCCCAAACCGAGCTCCAACATCCAAAATGACCAAACCCTCATTTAATACACTGCCTCGGCGATTTCGCACCTGCGGCCACTTAACCACATCTGCTATTCTGCAGATGCAATACAAAAGTCGTATTTGCGATTCATACAACCTCCAAACTTTTCGCTTTGGTGGACAAATCTCCGCTTCTGCAGACACCCACCGCATCTACACTCTCTAAGGCCCTTAGCCTTTTCCACATCTGCGAACACACTAGCGCATCTGCGTTTCCATAAATACGGCTCCCCGTCCGCATCTGGAACCACTAACCTTACAAGCTTAACTCCGCTTCTGCAGTGCATCCGTCTCTTCTACGGCCTTGCACCTACGGTCATAATTTTTTAGGTTTGATCAACCAGCACCTGAAGCTTCAACATTTCCTTAAGTCCAAACATCAATCCAATTTCGATCCGAATCACACCCGAGGCCGTCGGGACAACATCCAAACATACTAGCAAGTCCAAAAATATGATACAAACTTACTCGAACCCTTAAAATGCATCAACAGCACCGAAATCACGAATCGCACTTCAATTCAAGCCTAATAAACTAACGAACTTCAAACATCTTACACCAATCCGAACCATAAAAAACCTACTCTGAATGACCTCAAATTTTTCAAAATAGTCCCTAAAACACAACGGACTTAATCCAATTCTCGAAACTAAAAATGGTGTTCATGTCTACAATTCCAATTCATTTCCAATAGCGTCATCATTTTTAAAGTCTCAATGGACAAGTAATATAACCATAACATAACATATTTTGTCTTCCCCAGCACCAATACACAATCCACACTATGTCTATGGAGCTTCTATAGATAAAGATGAGTACAATGATAATGCCGGCAACAAGGCACCGACTATACCTCAAACAGAATACACAAAGAAAAAAAGATACCTGACCCCGGGATGAAGTGGGGCTTACCAAGTCAGCTGGGAAGAAGGTGTACTGCTATCAATGATCAATATCTCCTACTGTGGAGCCACCTGCATCCACTTAAAAGATGCAGCGCCCCCGGCAAAAGGGACGTTAGTACCGTCGAATAGTACTAGTATGAAAACTAAACACTAATTTAATAATTCAGAAATACAAGATGAATATGATAAACCAGTGCAGCAATAGAATAATCTAGATAACCGTTTAAACCATAGCAAGCTTATTAAAAGCTATCAATAACATTTATAGGATTTAAGATGAGATCCTCTGTAACCATCTTCACACAAAGCTGCCCCGCCGCCTCACCCGATGTATGCAGGTGGAGGTGTATGTACAATACCAAAACTCTACTCAAGAGGCACTTCCGCCTCACCCAAATATATGGGGGTGGATGCATAACCACAGTACCAAGAACCTACACAAGCGGCTATGCCACCTCACCCCAATGTTTGCAGGTGAACATGCATCAATAATACCAATACCAACACAAAGCGGCTATGCCGCCTCACCCCAATGTATGCGGGTGGAAATGCGTCAACGATACCAATACCAACACAAAGCGGCTATGCCACCTCACCCCAATATATATATATGAGCTGGTGGTGCCACAACAATACCAAACTATACACAAAGCGGTCGTACCGCCTCACCCCAATGTATGTGGGTAGAGGTGCAGTCCAATACAACAATCCCTACACAAAACGGTCATGCCACCTCACCCCAATATATATGCGGGTGGAGGTGTATCACAATCACAATATCTAAACCCTAGTTCCTACACAAAGCGGTCATGCCGCCTCACCCCAATGCATGCGGGTGGAGGTGTATCACAATCATAATCTCTACACAACTTGGCATAATAACTTTCACATAAATCACGACTAGAAATTATAACATGCGGATACATAATCCATAGTTTGGGACACATCCTCAATTTATAATGCAACATTATAAGAGCATTTGAACACACGAATTGAACATCTATCTTCATCACAAAACTTATCGGAATACTCCATTTATAATCAACATCTCGGAACTTACAAGGATATTGGGAATTCCAATTCTTAAAGAAGAGTTTAGCCAACATACCTCACTTGAGCTTCCTTACACTCTATATATTTCGGAATTCTTAGCATCTTTAATCTATTTTAGAAATATAACAAATTAAACCAAAATTAGGAAGATGGTCATGGTTCTAGCTCATTTGAGCATTTTATCAAACACTAGGTGTGCACAAGGTTTCAAGGTCTTTTTATGGAGGAATCCATCATCCCACAACCCAATCTTTACCATGCTTAGTTCAACAATCTTCCTACACCCCTTGATATGACATGCATGTAAAATAATCAACTTTCATGCACAAAAATTATCTTGCTAATTATCCATTTTCAGATGATTTCAAAATTAGGGTTTAGGGTGTAGAATCTTACATCTAGGATGAAGACCTAGTGAGCTTGCCTTCTTAATCTTCCAAAACTTGAGCAAGAATTGAAGAACAATTATTGAAGAACTCCTTCTCACTCTATGGCATTCTCTCTCACTCTAATATGTCAGATTATCTCTCAAAAATGGCTTAAAACGTGTATTTAACGAAGTAGGGTCGGGTTTTAAAAACCCAAAAATGAAGCTCCGGAATAGGCTTTGTGATCGCATATGTGACCATATAATGGTTATGCGGACCGCATATCGGTCGCATAATTGGTTACAAAATAGCCAAAAGAACTGCTTGTATATGCGGTCACCATGCGGTCCGCATAACTGTTATGCGGTCGCATAGTCGACCGCATAGCTGCTTCCAGAATGGCCCTCTCCTGCTCAGTTCTGCGGCCATTATGCGGCCCGCAGAGTGAATATGCCATCGCATAATGGACCGAAAAAATGCCCTTTTCCGGCAAACATTTTCCTTTACTTTCCTGTGCATTTATCAACCCAAAAAGTCCGAGCCTTGAAGAATTTCTATAATCCTAAAATACGTAAGCCTACTCCGGGACCATGAAACATTATTTTCTTTGCAAATTTTACCAGGCCTTACACTTAAGTAATTTGAAATTCGTGATGTTGCATACATGGTGGGTGAGAAGGTGTTACTCAGATTTTCACCCATGAAGGGTGTGATGAGGTTTGGAAAGAAGGGCAAGTTGAGTCCTCGGTATATTGGTCCTTTTGAGGTGCTTGAGAGGATGTGAGAAGTGGCCTACAAACTTGCCTTTCCACTTAGTCTATCGAGTGTTCACCTAGTATTTCATGTTTATATACTTCGGAAATGCTATGGTGATCCATCACATGTTTTGGACTTCAGCACGGTTCAGTTAGATGGGGATTTGACTTATGATGTGGAGCCGGTGGCCATTTTGCACCAGTAGGTTCGAAAGTTGAGGTCTAAGAATATAGCATCAGTGAAAGTTCGTTGGAGAGGTCAGCTGGTTGAGGAGGCTACTTAGGAGGACAAGCAGAAGATGCAGAGTAGATATCCATACCTATTTGAGACTTCAGATATGATTCTAGACCCATTCGAGGATGAACGTTAGCTTAAGAGGGGGAGAATGTAATGACCCGGCCGGTCGTTTTGTGTATTGTAGCCCCGTTCCCCTATTTATTGCTTCTTCCATGTTCATTTGTGGTTATGTGACTTGTTAAGGTGATTGGATTGGTTCCGGAGAGGTCTCGGAGTGAATTAGGATACTTAGTCCCAAGATTGGAAGAGCTGACCAGAGTTTGACTTTTGTGTAGACGGCTCCGGGTTAAGAGGTTTGACCGAGAGTTGAAAATATGTACTATCTCCACTTGTGAATGAGTTTGGGTAGAATGAAATCTAACAGGCTTTCTCGGTCGGGTTCACTCGGTTGAGCGCCAGTCGCGCTCCTCGGTTTTGGGGCGTGACACGAACCTTCCGATCTGCATAACCTTTCTACCTAGATTGTGATGTACAAAGCCTATCTTGAATCAACTTGAGTTTCTCCAAGGCATACTGAACCAAATTAGTGCCCAAGAACCTAGCCTCTCCAGACTCAAACCAACAAACTGGAGAACGACATCGCCTTCAATATAAGACCTCATAAGGAGCCATCTGAATAATCGATTAGTAGTTGTTGTTGTAGGAAAACTCTGCAAGTAGTAAGAACGGATCCCATGAAACTTCGAAATCCATAAAACAAGCGCGTAGAATATCCTTCATGATCTGTGTACCTAACTCATGCTTCATTGCTCTCCAAAAAATGCAATATGAACTCTGTGCCTCGATCGGAGATAATGGACAACGACACCTCATCAAGATGAATAATCTCACAGTTATAAATCTGAGCCAACTGCTCTGAAGAATAGGTAGTCACAACCGAAATTAAGTGTGCAGACTTGGTCAGTCTATCCATAAAAACCCACATTGCATCGAATTTCTTCAAATTTCGTGAGAGCCCGACCACGAAATCAATGGTAATACGCTCCCACATCCACTCGAGAATCTTAACTCTACCATGCCCTGATCTCGGGGAGTGCGATCGATGCTCAACCGAGATACTCTGGTCAAGCAAGCCTTCACAATGCCATCTACCCAACTCACCCATGAATAAAGAGAGGGTATATTTCATTAATCAGACAATAAGAAGGTCATGTGAACAACACCATTTCATTACCATTAGTTACTTCATTTATAAGTCTTAAAATACATTACACATTCATAGTTTGAAGTGGAACATGTGATACAAATATTTTTAGTTTGACTTTCCCAACACCAATATACAACCCACACCATGTCTACAGAGCCTCTAACAGAAACCAAAGAGTGTTATGACAATACCCGCGATAAGGCCCCGTCTATACCTCAAAATGCTATGTACAAAGGACAAAAGATACCAGACCCCGAAATGAAGTGGGGCTCACAAGTCAGCTGAGGAAAGGGTGTACTGCTATCACTGCTTAATGTCGCCCGTTGTGGAACCACCTGCATCCATTAAAGATGCAGCGCCCCCGGCAAAAAAGACGTTAGTACATATGGAATAGTACTAGTATGAAAACTAAACACCTCCTCAATAGAACGAGTACCAGTACAATGATAAAGAAATATGAAATCATTGAGGGACTCATCAACATTAAAGTACCAAGTTAGGAGAAAGAATAAATTTCAAGCAAGTTTCAATATGTTAAGTTGGGATATCTTTAGTACCAATACAAAACCTTTTTTTTAGCACGGAGTCCGATCTCAGCCCCATCGGCTAAGCCATCTCACCCGAGACGTCCACTCACAATACCACCATGTGCGCGGCATGGCATCCGATCTCAGCCCGATCGACTAAGCTGTCTCACCACAATGTTGTGTGGGTCGACGGCACCTCACATTCCTCTTGCAATCATCTCATCCCATTTAAAGGGAATTATCTCAACACATCAATCTCATCCCTTATTCGGGGAAAACGCTTACCACCTCGCATGGGGATTTTACCCCCTCACTCACTCCTACATCGGCATGTGTAGTTTCAGTGTTAGGTCATCCCACCCTACCCTTCCTCGGTGACTAAACGATACTTCCAAGGCATTTATTATTTAAGGAATTTGCAGCTCATTTCAATGTCTTTTACACTTCTCTTCATTTCATTGGCACTAGCGGCCTCTATTGTAATATCATTCTCGACATGTTGGCCGTGTTTCATATCTCATGCTCACTTCTTTTGCTTTCAAACACCACCAAGGGTTATCAACAAAAAGGCATTTCTATTCAAGACTTTTAGTATACATGTGAGCAAATAAGAGTCTTAGGCACAAATAGATTTCTTACACAATTTGACATAATAGCTTTCATTAGAATCACGTCTTGGAGTTATAACATGTTAACACACAAAACATACTTAGATCACATTCCCGAAGGATAACACAATAATATAGGTGCATTCGGAATAGTAACATTTATAATGATCAACCTGGGGCTTACAAGAACAACGTGGGATTCAATTCTACGAGAGAGATTTAGCCAACATATCTCGCCTTGAGCTTTTTAAATTACTATAATATTTTGGAAATCTTAGCCACTTCGATCTATTTACAGATATAGCAAAATTGAACACAAATTATGAAGGCGTTCATAGTTCCAGCTCACTTGAGCATTTTAACAAACACTAGGTGTACATTAAGGTTTAAAGGTCCTCCTATGGTGAATTCCTTCATCCCACTACCCAAAGTTTACCCAAATGAGGTTAACAAGCTTCCCACTACCATTGATGGTACATGATGCGTAATGAACAACTCCCAAACCCAAGAATTGCTTTTCTCATTACCTATTTCTAATTAAATCCAGGAATTGAGGGCTAGGGAGTAGAATCTTACCTCTAGGATGAAGACCTAGTGAGTTTTTCTTGTGAATTCTTCAAAATTGAGCAAGAAATGATGAACGATCAACTTAGGAACTTCCCCTCTCACTCTATGTCACTCCCTCTTTCTAGAAACATCATATTTTAGCTTCAAAAGTGGCCCTTTACTTAAATATATCGAAATAGGGTCAGGTTAAAAAATTATAAAAATATGCTGTCTACAAAATGGGCCGCATAATGGCCATCCGGAACTGGGCATTTCTGCTTCACTCTGCGACTGGTCTGCGGTCCGCATACGCATTCTGTGGTCGCATAATGCGCCGCAAGATCCCTCTAAAAATTTTATGTTGGATCTGCGATGGATTGTGCAGCCCGCAAAATGATTATGCGGACGCATAATTTTTCACAAAATATCATCCCAAATTTGCCCAGTTCCCTGCTTCTCTCCGCGACGGATCTGCGGTCCGCAGAACTGACCGTAGAAACGCCCTACTCTGCAAAAAATTTTCATCAACTCTCCAATGTGTTGTTCAACCCAAAACCCCGGGTTTTAGGTGAAGTTTTTCGGGGCCTTACAAACTCTCTAAAGCAAACCATAGAAAACAGTTCAAACACCGAGCCACATACTCCATTACATATTTCTTCATTCTTCTCCACCAATAGTGCTCCCTCAAATCTTGATACAGCTTAGCGACACTCGGATGAATAGAATACCGCAAACTATGGCCTCTTCAAGAACCAACTCACACAACCCATCCACATTGGGCACATAAATCTAAACCTACATCTGCAACATCCCATCATCTCCAATAGAAACCTATTTGGCATCACCGTGATGCATCGTGTCCTTAAGGACAAGAAAATGGGCATCATCATACTGACGCACTCTAATGCGCTCATACAAAGAAGACCGAGAAACCACACAAGAAATTACTCGGCTAGGCTTCGAAACATCTAACCTCAAAAACCGATTATACAACGCCTGAACATCCAATTCTAGCGGTCTCTCACCAACTGGAATATATTCAAGGCTACCCATACTCACAACATTTATACTCAAGCATCGGCCACCATATTGGCCTACCTAGGATGATACAAAATAGTGATATCATAGTCTGTTAATAGCTATAACAACCTCCGCAGCCTCAAGTTTAAATCGTTTTTGTTAAACAAGTGAAGTAGACTCCGTTGATCTGTGAATACCTCAAAAGACAAGCCGTAGAGATAGTGCCTCCAAATCTTCAATGCGTGAACAATGGCTGCCATTTCTAAATTATCAATGGGGTAGTTCTTCTCATGGGGCTTTAGCTGACGCAAAGCATATAAAATCTCCCTACCCTCCTGCATCAGGACACACCCGATGCCAATCAGCGAAGCATCACTATAAATTATATGTGAACCCGATGCTGATTGCAAAACTAGAACTAAAGTTATGGTCAAAGCAGTCTTGAGCTTCTAAAAGCTCTCCTCACACTCATCAGACCACCTGAATGGGGAACCCTTCTGGGTCAACCTAGTCAAAGGCGCAACAATGGATGAAAAACTCTCCACAAAACAGCAATAATATACTGCCAAACCCAAGAAGCTCTGAATCTCTGTAGCTGAAGGCGGTCTGGGCCAACTCTAAACTGCCTCAATCTTCTTCGGCTCTAACTTGATCCCCTCACTAGACACCATGTGGTCCATGAATGCCACCGAGTCAAGCCAAAACTTACACTTAGAGAATTTAACATATAGCTTCTTCTCCCTCAACATCTGGAGTGTAATCCTCAGATATTGCTCATGATCCTCCTGGTTGCGTGAGTACACCAATGTGTCGTCAATGAACATGATGACGAATGAATCAAGATACAGATGAAATACACAGTTCATCAAGTGCATAAAGGATGTTGGGGCATTAGTCAGCACAAAAGACATCACAAGAAACTCGTAGTGCATGTAGTAGGTCCTGAAAGTTGTCTTTAGAATATCAGAATCCCGAATCTTCAACTGATGATACCTCGGCCTCAAATCAGCCTTCGAGAATACTATGGCACCCTAATGTTGGTCAAATAAGTCTTCAATGAGTGGTAGAGGATACTTGTTCTTAATGGTTACTTTGTTCAAATGTTGGTGGTCAATACACATCCTCACAGTGCCATCTTTCTTCTTCATAAATATAATCGGCGCACCCTAAGGACTAGGACTGATGAAGAACTTATCAAACAAATCTTGAATATGTTCCTTTAACTTTTTCAATTTAGTTAGTTCCATGATATATTGTGGAATAGAGATAGGCTGAGTTCCCGTCTTTAGATCAATACCAAAATCAATGTCCCTGTCGGGTGGCATGCCTGGCAGGTCTTCATGAAACATATCTAGGAAGTCTCTGACTATGGTAACTGACTCAATGGTAGGAGTATCAGCATTAACTTCCCTCACAAATGCCAAATATACCAGACATCCCATCTCAACCATCCGTTGAGTCTTAAAATATTAAATCACTCTACTGGGAGCATAGTCCAGCGAACCTCTCCACCCAACCCTAGGAAACCCCAACATCACCAATGTCACAGTCTTAGCATGACAATCCAGAATAGCGTGACAAGGTGACAACCAATCCATGCCTAAACTCACATCAAAGTCAACCATGCTAAGAAGTTAAAGACCAACTCTCATCTCTAATCCCCCAATAGTCACATACATGACTAATACACATGGTCCATAACAATAAAATCACCCACCAGTGCAGATACACGAACATGTGTAACTAATGATTCATGGGGCATATCCAAATAACGAATCAAGTACGATGACACATATGAATAAGTGGAAGCATGAACAAATAATACTAAAGTATCCATGTGGCATACTGAAACAATACCTGTGATCACAATGTCGGAAGCAACTACCTCTGGCCTAGCGGGATAAGCATAGCATCGACCCTGACCACCACCTATTTGAACCTCCCTCTAGGGTGACCTCGACCCGCACGACCTCCACCTCGAGCTGGCAGAGCAGGTGGTGTAGCAACTGGTGCAGGGGTTATTGGATCACAATTCAAATGATCAAACAAGTAGGGAAAACGCGGGGATAACAAGATATGATAGCAAAACAAGCCCGGTAATAGCTTAAAGGCCTTCCCAAACAATGAACACACCAGTACACATACACATGCCCGTCATCTAGCATTTACATCAACCCAATATCTTTCATATAACATAGTTCTCAGGGGTAAATACCCGCAAATCCAAGTTTAGATGTGTTACTTACCCCAAAAACGCGCAAATCAATCCTCCAACAATCCCTTGCATCACGAATCGGCCTCTGAATGACTCGAATGTTGTCACAAACAACTTAATATCATCAATATTAGCTATAGGAAACAATTCCAAAATATAAAGCTAAGGTCTTGAATCAAATACACAAAGTCAACCCAAAAATTCAACCTCGGGCCTATACCTCGGAACCTGACAAAATTAAAAAATTCTAAATATCCATTTAATTACGAGTCCAACCATACTAATTTCATCTAATCCATCCCCAAACCACCAAATCTCACTCTCTAACAACATAGTTTATAATCCCCAAATTTCACTTCAAATTCACATAATCTAGGTGTAATAATCAATGGGTAATCAATATTTATCAATAAAAATGATCAAACTTCACTTACGTCTTCAATGGTAGCAAAATCCCTCTAAAGAATTGCCCTAACAGAGCTCCAAAATCCAAAATGAGAATAAAATGACGAAACCCTCCTTTAATACACTGCCTTAGCGATTTCGCACCTACGGCCACTTAACTACATTTGAAGTTCTGCAGGTTCGATACAAAAGTCGCATACGTGATTTATAAAGCTTCCAGCCTTTTCGCTATTGTGTACAAAGTTCCGCTTTTGTGAGTCTGCTTTTGCGGATACCCACCACATCTGTGGTCTCTGAGTCCCACAACCTCTTACGCATTTGCGGACACACTAGCGCATCCGCGCTTCTGCAAATGCTGCTCTCTATCCGCATCTGCGACCACTGCACTTCCAAGCTTAATTCTGCTTCTACGATTTCGCACCTGTGGTCATAATCTTGCAGGTGCAATCACACCAGCACCTGATGCTTCAATATTTCCTTAAGTCCAAACAACAATCCGATTGCGATCCGAATCACCCGAGGCCCTCGGGACTCCATCCAAACATACCAAAAGGTCCTAAAATACGATACAAACATACTCAAACCCTTAATCGCATCAAACAACACCGAAATCACGAATCGCACCTCAATTCAAGCCTAATGAACTAACAAATTTAAACATTTTAAAACCAATGACGAACCACATCAAACCAACTCTAAATGACCTCAAATTTTGCACACTAGTCCCAAATGACACAACAAACCTATTCCAACTCCCGGAACAAAACTCCGAACCTTATATCAACAAAGTCAACCATCGGTCAAACCTCTCAACCTTCTAAATGTTCAACTTTCCAACTTTCGCCAAAATATTACAAATCAACCTACGAGCCTCCAAAGCCTAAGTGCAAATCACCATACAAATTTATTGGAGCCATCAAAACTCTATTTCAGAGTCGCCTATACAAAAGTCAAACTCTGGTCAACTCTTGCAATTTAAGTTTCTAACATTGGGACTAAGTGTCCCAATTCACTCTGAAACCTCCCTGGAACCAATCCAACTACCCCAGCAACTCACACAAAATGAACATAGGAGAAATGATAAATCGGGGGACGGGGATACAATACACAAAATGACCGATTGGGTCGTTACAATTTTTCTGACGAGCTTTCCGATAAAAGCATTTGCAAAATTCAATCAAGTAAAGTGAAAAAATGATTTTGAAATGTCTTCAATAGAATCACTTAGGCAAATTTGGCAGCTGGAATATTTTTGAAAGAAACACGATGCGGTCTGGTTTTCAAAACACTCCTTGCTAAACTATAAAAGGGTCTCACAACACTCCTTGCTAAACTATAAACCCTTTTAAACAAGTATCTTCAAACAACATCCACTTTGTCATTTTAATCAAGTTTTCACATAGACCCACTTAGCATTTTTAACAATTGATAGACTAGAATATAAAAAATTCCTTCCCCCTATTTAGCTTATGTTTAACGAACTATGTTAATATAGGTTGTAAGGGATGACTAACATCTTCCCCTTAGAATAACTAGAACCCTTACCCAGATTTTCACTGGTTTAGCAGACCGTTAAGATGTTGATCGTTACAAACTTATAGGTACCCTAGTATACCTTGTAAATATTAGGTGGCGACTCTTATTTTTCTAACCTCAAAGATACCTCAAGTTGTATTTTCTTTTGACCCGTGCAAAATGAGGTGCAACAGTAATGTGGTCCTACTTCCACTCCGGTATAACCAACCACTGAGTCAAACCACCGGGTTTTTGATGTTCATACTTTCACTTGCTGGCAACTCAAACGCTGTGAAACATGCCCAACAATGTACTTTATCTTTCGTCACCAGTAATTCAGCTTTATGACACGATACATCTTCATGACACCTGGATGAATAAAATACCTCAAATTATTGGCCTCCTCATAAATCAACTCCCTCAAACATTCATATTAGGAACACATATGTGACCCTGAAGTCGCATTATACCATCATCTCCAATAACCATCTTCTTAGCACCACCTTGTTGCACCATGTCCTTAAGCGCCAACAAATGTTGACCATCATACTGGTGAGCCTTAATATGCTCAAACAAAGACGATTGTACAGCAACACAAGCAAGAACCCTACGAGGCTAAAAAATGTCCAATCTCACAAATACGTCATCCATGGGCTAAACATCCATAGAAAAAAGTTATCTCCTTAGATGGAATAAATGCTAGACTCCCTATACTCTCCGCCTTTCTACTCAATGCACCTGCTAACATAGTCGCCTTACTCGGATGATATAAGATAGTGATATCATAATCCTTAAGCAACTCAACACACCTCTGCTGCCTCAAATTCAAATCCTTCTTTTTGAGAAAGTGTTAAAGACTCCGATGATAAGTATAAACCTCATATGACACACTATACAAGTAATTCCTCCAAAACTTAAGTGCTTGCACAATAGCTTCTATCTCCAAATTGTGAACTTGATAATTTTCCTCATGGGTCTTCAATTGTCGAGACGCGTAAGTAATCACCCTGCCATCCTGCATCAATACTGAACTAAGGACTAATACATAAACCATCACAAAACACCATGTAGGGCCCTAAACATATGGGCAATACCAACACCACGACTGTAGTCAAAGCAACCTTGAGTTTTCGATAGATCTCCTCCCACTCATCACACCATCTAAAAGGAACATCTTTTTAAGTCAACTTGGTCAAATGAGCTGCAATAGATGAAAATCCCTCGACAAAGTGATGATAGTAGCTTGCCAATCCCAAGAAACTTCGAATCTCTGTAGCTAAAGTAGGTCTATGCTAATTATGGACTACCTCAATCTTTGTAGGGTCATCTTTAATACCATTACTAGACACAACATAACCCAAGAGTGCAACTGAATTCAGTTAGAACTCACATTTCGAAAATTTAGCATAAAGCTTCCGATCCGTCAAATTCTAAAATAAAATCTATAAATGATGCTTATGCCGCTCTCTACTATGAGAGTAAACCAAAATATCATCAATGAACATGATCACAAAGGAATCCAAATAAGGCCTGAACACTTGGTTCATCAAATCCATGAACATCATTGGAGTATTGGTCAAATCAAATGACATTACCAAGAACTCATAATGACCATAACGATTCCTAAAAGTCGTCTTTCGGAAGCCCTAATCTTCACTTGATGATAGCCATATCATAAATCAATATTGGAGAAGGCATTGGCACCTTGAAGATAAATAAAGCACTAACCCGAGGCAGTGGATACTTGTTCTTAATAGTAATCTTGTTCATTTTTTGATAATCAATGCATATCCTTATATAACCATCCCTCTTCATCATAAATAATAGTAGTGCACCCCTATGAGAAACACTCAGTCTAATGAACCCATTATCAAGCAAATCCTGCAACTGCTCCTGTAACTCTTTCAACTCAGTTGGAGCCATATGGTATGGTGGGATAAATATAGGATGAGTGCCGAGAACCATGTCAATACAAAAATCAATATCCCTATCAAGTGTCATACCTTATAGATCTACAAGAAACACATTTGGAAAATCCCTCACCACAGGTATCGAACTCATGGAATGAACCTCTGCACTCGAATCTTTATTGAATGTCAAGTACGCCAAACACCCCTTCTCAACCATACAATGAGCTTTCAAAAATGAAATCACTCTACTCATGGAATGGATAAGGGTCCCTCCCCACCTTGTCTAGGCAACTCTGGCATAGTTAAAGTCATAATTTCGGCATGACATTCTAAGATAGCATGATACGAGGACAAGTAGTACATGCCTAGAATCACCTCAAAATCCACCATGTAAAATAACAAGAGATCAACCATGGTATCAAAACAACTAATGGTAACCACACAAGATCAGTATACCTGATCAACAACATTATAATCACGAGGCATATCAAGTGTGATGAAAACTATGTGGACGCATACAGATAGGTTAAACGTGGATAAAAAATATCGAAGTTTCTCTATGACAGATTGAGATAATACCTATAATTACTCCATCAGAAGACTTTATCTCGTGCTTACCAGGAACTTCACAACAATGAGACTGGCCTCTATTAATCTCTCTTTCTTCTTTAGGATGACACCTAGCCAGCTAACCTCTACCACTAGTTAGCTGATCCCCACCCCTAGTTGGCTAGGCTAGCGATATGGCAATTAGTGTTGGAATTATGGCCTGGGTACGTTGTTGTGGCATACCACTTTCCGACCTGGGGCAATTCCTCTTGGTTTGCCTTGCATATCCACACTCATAGAAACACCTCTACTGGCATGGCTGCTAAATCTGAAACTACCCTTGAAGACTAGAATAGTCGCAAAGGAACTCTACAGTCGGGGTGCACTAATTGGATAATAAGCTGGAGAAATACTATATAGTGAATACCTTGAGCGAGAAGCATAAGTACCATGACCTCCTAAAGAACCATGAGAAACCTGAAGTTTTGACTAAATAGGTCGGATAGCATGACATTTACCAAAATAACCTCTACCTCTAGATGAGGCACCACTAAAACCACAAAAATAATGAGGCCTCTTATGAGACGTTGTCTCTTTCCCTTGACTATGAATGCGCTCGATTCTCCTGGCAATCTCAACTTCCCAAGTGAATAAAGTCTCAGTCTCGACCTCTCTAGACATATGATGTCTAATCCCATAAGCAATCCCCTTTATGAACCTCCATGCCTTCTCCCTCTCAGTAGGGACTAGGACAGCTACATGACGAGACAAATTAAAAAACCTTATGTCATACTAGATGACTATCATACCGCCATTCTACAGATGCTCAAATTGACTGCGTAGATCATCCCTCTGAGTGAGCGGAATAAACTTCTCCAAGAAAAGCTACAAAACCATATCCCAATTAAGAATATGTGACCTTGCTGGTATGCCCTGCTCATAGGTTTGCCACCACCTCTTGGCCTATCCCTGCATATGGGTTCTCCATCTCTAGATGCAACCATGCAGTCTCTGGCTGGTGCTCTAGCCCTTCCCCGAGCCCCGCCTCTCCTGGCTCTGGCCGGGGGCACTAGCTCTACGCTATCTGCTACCACAACTGAACATGTCCTCACTATCTGTGAGACAATAGAAAAGAGAAGTTCAAATTTTGGAGAAATCAAATGCACGATAAGGAATAAAAAGAAGGGAAGTTTCCTAAAAACTCGGTATCCTCTTGAATATTAGTACAGATATCTCTGCACCGATCCTCAAGACTCTACTGTCCTTGCTTATGACTTGTATAACCTTTGAATCCTAGAGCTTTAATACCAACTTATCATGACCCAAAATCTCACCAAATGGGCCATGATGGTGCCTAACCCCATTTGCTAGGCTAGCCAACACTTAACAATAATAGAAACATAATTAAACATTTAACAACATAATACCATAAATAAATAGTAATAGCTCCTAAATAAATAATACGTCTAGAACTATAATAGTTGTCTGAACATCTCCCCAAGATTGATGCCACTGAGCACATGAGCTCTACAAAGTGCTAAATGTTGAGTCTGAATAAAATACAATACTATTTGAGTCTAATAAATAGTAGTGAAGGAAATGGGAAGGTGACATTAAGGATTGTGAACGGATATGAAGCTCTTACTCAAGTGTCCAACGTCAAAAACTAAGCACCCGCTGAGGACTCATTTTGTAGCAATACCTAAATCTGTACAAGAAGTGCAGAAATGTAGTATGAGTACAAACGACCAAATGTACTCATTAAGTATCGAGCCTAAACTAGATGAAGGGATGACGAGGCTAAGACAAGACACTCAGTTAGTAAACCTGTGCAAATAATAAATAGGAAAGAATACAAGGAAAAAAATATTATGTAAATGAACAGATAATTGAACAAGTAAGCATGTTTCCCAAATTCCACAATCTCTTCATAAATCCAAGAACCGAACCCACATAGAGAAATGACAGACGTGAGCAATATGCTACAAAACTCCGAACCACATGAAATGAATAGGCACAAAAAATTGCACAAACACATCTGTCGTGCATATCTCTCTCATCCTCATTACAAAGAAACATGCATATCTCACTCATCCTCACCGCACAAAAACACATATCATGCATATATCATATAAAATCGCATGGAAGCTCCCATCATGCTAATATCTCTCATTCTCACTGCACGAAAATACTCATCGTGCAATAACTCTCGTACTCACCAAGCATATGAATATCAATAATGAGCATGGCGGAACATATCTATTTGAGCATGAGAGAAGCATAGGCATGATAAAGTACGTGAAAGATAAGTATTCCTTTGACATCAACATGCCAAATATCATTACAAGGCCTCAGCATAATTATTAACAAGAAGGTAAACAATCAAGTAGTCTCATGATCAATTAGGCATAAGAGAAACTACTTAAAGAAAACAAGACATGAACAATCTTATTATACTCAAGCATGCTATAACCATGGAAAACGCATATGCACTCGTCACCTCGTATGTACATCAGCTCACGCAATTAGCACATAGAAAGTAAACAAAATACAACCTAATTCTCTCAAGTCAAGGTTAATCAAGATACTTATCTCCTTCTAAAACAAGGTCTGCACTCCAATACTGCTTTTTCATTAAAACAAGCCTCCAAACAACTCGAATTTAGTCAAACAATAGATAAATAAGTCAAAATAAGCCTTATGAATTATCCTCACATAAAAAAGGTTCGATCTTTACCCAATTAGAAAAAGTCAACAAAAAGTCAACCCGTGACCACGTGGTCAAAAGTTGAAATCAAGATCAAATCCCAGTTATCCATTCTCTCCCAAGTCAAAATATGTGATTAGTTTTAAGATCAAACATCAAACTGAGATTTAAATCTTCAAAATTAACTTTCTTAAGTTTCTACCCAAAATTACATTTTCTACTATTTAAAATCCTATATTTAAGGGTGCAAATCAATGGGAAGTCGTAGAAATTAATCAAATTAAGTTAGAATTACTAACTTAGGAAGTTGGGGTGCAAATCCTCTAAACAAAGGCCTCTAATCGTAGTCTATGTCTGAAAATAGTGAAATGAGGCTAATTCGCGATTGCTGCCCTATGTTAAATCCCTGGGCGAAAACCTTTTTTATGTTTGCAAAAGTCCGTATGTGTTTGTGAAGTTCAATGATTAATAATGCATCGCATTCGTGAAGGCTATATCTCGTTCGCGGAGGCTGCATCGTGTTTGCGAATGCCAGTCCCCCAAGCCATCGCATTCATGGCCCCACCATTACATTTGCTATGTACAAAAGTCCCCTGCCCAAAATATACTCTGCGAATGTGAGACTAGCTCCATGTTCTCAAAAAGTGTGTTGTACAATAGCAGATCAGCTGCTACAGTAAGTGCAAAAATAGCCGAAAACCACCCTAAACTCATCCACCCCCCTAGGAACTCGTCCAATCATCCTAACTAGTCTATATAGTTTGTAAAAATTTGTGCGAGGGCTCAAAACATCATAGACAACTTCAAAATAAAGAATAAACCATCAAACCCAATTTTCGAAGCTCTTAAGATCAAAATTTCCAACTTTCAACTATATGCGCCGAAACGGCCTCGGGTCACCCGAGAACAAAATTAAATATACGTAAAAGTCTGAAATAATCATACAAACCTACCAAAATCATTCAAATATCAATCCAAGGTTGTTCATCAAGAATGTAGGACGTGGTCAACACCGATAATATAAAACTCTAGATTTAGAATTTCTCTTTCAAAATACTTTTGAACCTTTCAGAAATTGAAATGACCCATGCACATACGTCATAAAACATCAGATGAAACTATTCAATATCTCAAATCACAAAACATAGCACTTAAACTCAAAATGACCTATCGGGTTGTTACCCCTCGTGGTCAATTTTCTTTTCTTCCCAAATCGTAACACACCTCTCTAAGGTAAGATCTTAGGAAGTAAATGATCCCCTACCACAAACAAAAGATCACGTTAACATGTGTCAGCATAGTACTTTTTCATAATCTATGCTATCCAGAGCCGGTCTTGAATATTATCGACCTTTTCTAGGGTTTGTTATACCAAATCTAGACCCAATAACTTTATCTCACTAGGTTCAGATTAAGGATAAAGATAACAATGACCATCTAATGCCTCGAATGGGGTCATCAAAATGCCGAATTGGTAACTATTATTCTAGGCAAACTATATTGATGACAAATGATCTTCCTAATAGACTCCAAATCCATTGTCACATGTGCTCAACGTTTCCTCTAAGATTGAATAGTTTGACTTGTATACTCAACTTATTTTGAAACTCCTACCAAAAATGTTATGTAGAATAGGCCCTCTATCTGAAAAATGGAACAAGTTTCCCATGAAAGTAGATGATTTCTCTAATGAATATTCGTTCCAACAACTTCACTGAGTAAGTAGTAATAATTAGTATGAAATGCATAAAGTTGTTAAGTCTATCAACCACCACACAAATTGAGTCATGCTTTTTGAAGGTGGTGGTGAGCTTTGTGAAGAAAAATATTTTCACGAGATTTGGAACTCCGCATGACTTGGACCAAGTAAAGTGCATCAAAGATGAGTTTTGTTGGATGAGGGGCTTATCCGTCGGAGATGGCAGACCTACTTCCATAGTCTCTTGAATGAGGAGGGAGACATAAGCATTGTACTGAGTGATTTGAAACTATCCGGGAGTCATTGTGACATTGGGTATTGTAGGCAGATTAGGGTTGATGAAGTTGAGGGGGCTATGCATAAGATGAGCAGGGAAAAAGTGACCGGACCGGATGAAATCTCGGTGGAGTTTTGGAAGAGTGCGGGTAAGGAAGGCCTGGAGTGGCTCAACATGATATTTAATGTCATTTTTAGAACGAAGAAGATGCCCGAAGAGTGGAGGTGCCTATATACAAGAACAAGGGTAATATCCGAAATTGCAATAACTATCGGGGTATCAAGCTGCTTAGCCATGCTATGAAAGTCTGGGAGAGAGTGGTAGAGCTAAGAATGAGGAGGATTATGTCTATTTCTGAGAACCAGTTTGGGTTTATGCCGGGGCGTTCGACTACAGAAGCCATCCACCTTGTTAGGAGATTGATGGAGCAGTGTAGGGAGAGAAATAAGGACTTGCATATGGTGTTCATCTACTAAGAAAAGGCATACAATAAAGTTTCGAGGGAGATTTTGTGGAGATGTTTGGAAGCTAGAGGTGTACCTATTGTCTACGTTAGGTTGATTAAGGACATGTATGATGGAGTAAAGACCCGAGTGAGGACAGTGGGCGGGAACTTGGACCAGTTTTCGGTTATGATGGGGTTGCATCAAGGGTCGGCACTCAGCCCTTTTTTGTTTTCTCTAGTGATGGACGTACTAGCGTTCCACATCCAAGGGGAGGTGTCGTGTTGCATGTTATTTGCAGATGGTATTGTATTAATTGATGAGACGCGAGACGGTGTGAATGTGCAATTAGAGGTATGGAGGCAGACCTTGGAATTTAAAGTTTTCAAGTTGAGCAGGACCAAGACAGAATACTTGAAGTGTAAGTTCAGTGGCGAGATTCAATTAGGGGAAGGAGAGGTGAGGCTGGACTCACAGGTCATCCCTAGGAGAGGAATTTTTAAGTACCTTGGGTCTATTATTCAAGGTGGTAGGGAGATTAATGAATATGTCACACATTGTATTGGGGCGGGATGGATGGAAAGGAGACTCATTTTTGGTGTTTTGTGTGACAAGAAGGTGCCACCGAAACTTAAAGGCAAATTCTACAGAGTGGTGGTCAGACCAACGATGTTGTATGGGGCTGAGTGTTGCCCAGTCAAGATAGCTCATGTCCAAAAGATGAAGGTAGCAGAGATGAGGATGTTGTAGTAGATGTGTGGGAACACCAGGTTAGATAGGATTAGAAATGAGGTTATTCGCGACAAGGTAAGTGTGTCCCCTATTGAGGACAGGATGCGGGAAACGCGACTTAGGTGGTTTGGTCATGTGAAGAGGATGAGCACAGACGCCCCGGTGAGGAGGTGTGAGAGGTTGACATTGGAGGGCCTACAGAGAGGTAGAGGTAGGCCAAAGACGAGGTGGGGAGAGGAGATTAGGCAAGACATGGTGCAGCTTCAGCTGATCGAGGATATGACCCTTGATAGGAAGGTATGGAGGTCAAGGATTAGGGTAATAGAGTAGGTAGACTAGAATGTTCATAACAGTAGTATTGGCACGCAGTCTCGCTTTCTGTTGGTAGTAGGTTTCTATTATTTTCTTTCATTGTTGACCACCTTACTATCTTGTTGTTTTATCCTGCTTTTGTATGGATTTTTGGTATTGTTCCTTCTTATCTATATTTTCATTAATATGGTGCTTATACTTTCCTGAGCCGAGGGTCTATTGGAAACAATCTCTCTATCCTCACAAGGAAGGGGTTAGGTCTATTGGAAACAACCTCGCTTTCTGTTGGGCAACCTCTTAGCTAAGTATGGGTGAGACACAATGTTGCAACTGCTTATCATCTGCAAACTAATGGTCATGTGGAGGTGTCAAATAGGGAGGTGAAGCAAATTTTGGAGAAGACAGTGAGCGCAAGTAGGAAGGATTAGGCTAGCAAGTTAGATGACGCTCTATGGGCATATCACACTACATACAAAACTCCAATTAGCGCTTTGCTGTACATGTTGGTTTATGGAAAGACTTGTCACTTGCCTATTGAGCTTGAGCACAAGGCATATTGGGCAATCAAGAAGCTCAACATTGATATGGATCTAGCTGGGGAAAAACGCATGTTGCAACTAAATGAGCTCGAAGAATTTCGCCTGCATGCATATGAGAATGAAAAGTTGTATAAAGAGAAAACAAAGAGATTGTCTGATAACACATTTTGCATCGTGAGTTTGAACTCGTTCAAGCTGTTCTATTGTTCAATTCAAAGTTGAAGCTCTTTCCTAGGAAGATCAAGTCTAGATGTTCGGGTCTATTTGAAGTAGTACGGGTTACGAAGCATGGGGGTGTTGAGCTAAGGGATCCGAAAAGCAATGACACATTTTTAGTTAATGGGCAGAGAGTGAAAGACTATTGGGGTGGTGGCGTTCGTCATCACAAAACTTCGATAGACTTGGTGGATTCGTGAGGGAACGGGTTACGTCTTGCCGCGACATTAAATCAGGCGCTTGTTAGGAGGCAACCCAATGTTTATTGCTTTCGTAGTTTAGTTTTTTTTTATTTTTTATTTTAGTTAGAGTAGATTAGAGTTTTACTTATTTTCTTTGTAGTCATAGAAATCATAGGTAGGAATGGTGTATTATGAGTATAATGGATGTACTAAGTGCTCGAGTTGGTGGGGATGTTCATTAAAAATATGAAAATTCAAAACATAGCGCCCAGGCCAGCGCCTCACGCTGCCTGTGGCGGAAAAAATAGAAGCGAAAAATCCCCCCAACGCCAAGCATAGCGCGACATGCTGGGCTGGGGGCAAGTAAGTATATATTTTTTAATTTTTGTTTTGTTTTATATTTTAATTAACCCATTAACCCTTTCCCCGACCCAGTCACCCATTTTAACTAACCTTATAACCTTATCCCCCCTCCTCATCACAAACGACCCCTACTCCCCAATCTCCCTTTAGTTTTTTATTAGAACTTATATTGCTAAGATGGGTGGTCTCTATGTGAAAAATGGTTGTTGAAAGTGCTTGTGAACATATTATACGGATTATTAAACTACAATTACATCTACTTCGTTCAAAAATTGGGAGGGTACTCATGATCCACCATTGTTGAATAAAGAGACACATAATTGATGCCCATCACTTGTTTGATAAATTGTTTGAAAGAGTGATATGTGCACCGATGAAGTCTGAGTAGCCGACTGTGTTTGTATGTAATTTTGGGCTAACTGTGGTATGTCTGTGGGTGGTTTTGCATAGCCCAAAAATTGTGTTCCATGTTCACCATACCATAATCACACTCCCCGCACCTTGTATCATGTATAATGTATATTGTAGCCTCTTGTTAGAATTCATTAGTGTATTGTATTAGTTGTAGTAATTGGGACTCAAGTGTTGCTTTCTCTCACTAAGGCTAAGTCATGGCCATAGTCGACTACTTGGTTGTGTATGAAATAACATTGGGAATATAATTGTGTGGCATGGGGAAGTCGTGAGTACCCATTTCCTTGTGGTGCAACTTTTGTGCACTCCTTGAACACCTATTGTGAGTATGGTACATAGAGCCTTCAGTTCTAAGTGTGGGGTCATATTCGACCTTCACTTTAACCTTAGGACGAACTTTTTGATTAATTCTCACATCCAAGTTGATTGTGTTGTAGGTTGCTATGGCTCGTGATGGTTCTAACAAAGGAGAGGGAGAGGGGAAGTCCTCTACTAATGCTCCCCCTCATAACAAGTGCATGCAAGGCGAGGGGTTATCTCGGCAAGCAAAAGGCAAGCAAGTTGCTGACGGGTCAAGGAGGGCACCGTCGGGACCATGGCCCCAATTGGATCTGGTTCGTGAGGATGCTATCCAGTGGTATCGCAGCTTTGAACCATATGGGTGGTATGTATCTGAAATGGGGATCAATGCAACCTCTTTGGAGAGGAATTTATTGGATGTGCTCGCCCGGTTGAGAAGTCTGAGGATGGAAAAGTTCATTGAGTGCCAGGGGCATGCGTACTTGAGCATGGTACGAGAGCTATATGAGAATTAGAGCGAGCACAGGTTCATGTTGTGTGTCAAAGGAAAGCAAGTGACATTGGATAGGGATTCGTTATGTGAGTTCTTAGGGATTGATTACCCAAACCCGAGGAGGTTGCAAAAGTTTGTGAAATTCCCAAGCTACACTTCTATACGTCACACTTTATGTGGTGTCGATTCTAATACAAAGCGGATGAGGACCAAGGGGGACACACATAATGAGATGATCCAATTTGACTTCAACAAAAGTGAGTGCACCCGAGCCAGGGTGTGTTTGATCTTTTTTCTGATGATGGGGAGGCATGTCAATGTGGGTGTGATAATGTTGGGGGAGATGGCCCGCACACGATTTGGGCGGAAAATAAAATGGTTCTTCTTTGGTAACCTGTTGATGCAGTACATGCACTCTTGTGGGTGCCTGAGTACCCTAGTTATGATGAGGTGGTGGAGGCTTCGAAGGGAGTGATAGACATTACTTCTTTGTTGGAGTCTACTTCCAAGCTGAGCCAGGTTGCGAAGAATGAGTGGGATGAAAATTTCAACAGATATTTATATAGCTCCCTGAATGTAATTATGAGTAAGTTGGGCTTGATGGATGAGGAGCGTATGCATCTACGCAATGATCTGTTCAGTTCATCAAATGAGATGTTGGGGATTGAATCTGGTTGTCCCATTCACCCATCGGAGGATGAAAATACCAACAAGGGCTCAAATGATGAGGATGATACTAATGCTAATATCACGGGGCTATTGGCTTTGGCTGGTGGGAGTTAGGAGGATGAACGTTCAGAATATGACCTGAATGGGTCCGACTGGCAGGGAGTTCTTCTTTCCACCTTACTTGTGTTTTGAATTCTTGTATGTATCAGGGAGTATGCATAATATAAGTATGGGGTAGGGGAACTACTTTCTGAAGTGTGATAGTATTATACTATTTTTTACTATTAGTTTTTCTTTTAGAACTCGTAGTTAGACAAAATCTAGTGTATAGTAGTAGTAGTAGAAGAAAAAATAAAAACAAATCAAAAAAAGATCGAACTTTTCCAGACTATGGATCCCTTGGACAGCTTTCTTGAGGGATTAAGGCCTGATTAAAAACAACAAAAGTATTTTCTTTTATTTTTTTAGGATAGTTAGGTAGTATCCCTTAGTTTTCTTTGGGCGCTGGTTCTTTTCCAAGGTGTATCTTGAACAGAATATTTTGCTTTTAACTTTTTAGGAGTAGGCTGGGAAGAAATTTGAGTTGCTCTAGATACATGTTGACATGTGTGGTGCTGACACATTTGGCTATGACATGCGCTTTATCTTCCTGTTATATTGGATTTGAGGTGTGATACCTAAGTGAAATAAATAGCCTACTTTTTGATGCCTTTTTTTAAGTTGTTGGACTTGTATGTTACCTAGTGCATTATTGCTTAATACTTCTCAATTATATGTGCTCGCTTGACTTGAGAGTTGAACTGAACCGTCTTGATTAGGTCATATGCAATGCGTGTGTAAGGATTTGTGTTATTTGGTGCTATCCTGTGCAGTTTAGAACTTGCCTTTTGTGTTATTTGATGCGAATTTATTAAGTTGTTCTAGTCTAGGAGATAAAGTAGGCAATTATTTGTTTGATCATAGATGTGCTTGTCACTTACAAGTAAAATTTTCCCATTGCTAGCCCCTCTGAACCTATAGACCTTTTCCTTGGCACCCACATTGCAAGCCGTATCCTGATTTTGTTCGTGAGTTGAGCTTGTTGAACCTTTATCTCCGAAGGCACTTAGTGGATAAAAGAAGTAAGGCGAGAGATTTGGGAAATAGTTTTCGAGTGGAACCATGGAAGGGCCCATAAGGTGCACTAAAGTTGTGAAAAATACTACTAGCCGATGAACCTTAAAGTATGGAGTGTGTGTAGAAAAAAAAGAGAAAGAGAAAAGAAAATTACAAAAGGAATTTTTTTTTATGAATAATGTAATAGTCAAGAAGAAAAGATAAAAACACACACCTCCTAATCTTACCAATTCATGTTAGAGGGGATATAGAAGTGCTTAATTGAAAAGAGGGCTATGTTGTGTATGGTTTGTGGTGAGTGAATTGGTTGAGAAGAATATGTGCTCGACTCTTGAGTGTAGTTTATTAAAGTGCTTAGGAGAGTTAGTCACTATTCCTAAATGTATCCTACCCGTCCCTTAGCCTACATTACAGCCTTAAAATCATAATTGATTCTAGATTTTGCTAGCTTAGATTAGTTGAGATGTACACTATGGGCACGCTTATGGTATGATCACGGGATGCACACGAATTTCTTTGTGAGAGTGAGCAAATTTTGTTCAATTGTGTGATGTACTTAATTTATGTTCAATGTTATATTTGAATGTGTGGACTATTTCTATTTTCACTCTTTTGTTTGTTGGTGAGGGCACTTGATCTCATGATAGATTGGCAATGTTGTTAACTTCTCTTATTGGGTGAGTGCGCGAGTTGAGGGTGCATAGTGGTAACGAGTCGGCTTTTGAGGTAGGGTGGTTATGGTTTGGTTTTTTGAATTGATTGAATTGAAATGTTTATGCTTGGGCATGTGTAAAATGGGAAGAATGTGAAATTCGTATGTTCATGTTTTATTGCTGGTATCAACCATAATCAAACGTAGAGTGCATGATTTAAAAATTGAGTTGCTCCTCCACGGTTGATGTGTACGTTGTTTGAGCTAATCGTGGTATTTTTATGTGCAGAAATAATCCGGAGGCAATATGGGATGAAGGTGCACGATTGGAAATAAAAAGGGAACAAAATGACAAATTGGCACAGTGTAGCGCCCAGGATAGCGTGGGGCGCTACCTGTGGCGCAAATTTCAGCAGCAGCTCAAGGAGGGGGAGACACCACAGAGTAAAACACAAGTATGAAATACTCGGGAGCACGAAATTTATCAATTCTTCCATCTTTCATTTAGTATTCATAGCTTTTATGTTTAAAAATAATATTTTGATTATTGTGATGAATATGAGTGGATAAGAACCTCACTATTCTGGGGTTATGGGTCACTCTTGATTATTGTAATTTGACGGTTGATTGGTTTGCTTGATTTTATCATGTTAGTTTGTTTATTCAATCTTGTACTTAATTATTCTATTGTGTAGCTAACAATAGAGTACTATCGATGAATTTATAGTTGAACTATAAAGTGGCAACTACAAATTGCATATAAGATTGGATAGAGTATGTTCTTGAATCTGAGAATCGGAGAATAGATTCGCAATTAGGATAGACATATTCTAGTTGCCTTACTTGGTTATTTTTGCAGGAAATACACATGTGTTGTTGTCATGTTTGATTCTATAGACATATAGTCTTAGGTTAGCTTGAATATGCGAGCGAAGCATTGAAAGAACTTCATGAGCATAATAAACGTCGCTAATCAACAAGGCATGCTTGAGCTTTTGAACGCTTGCCTCATAATCATTAGAACACTAAAACTGAAAGTCCTTATGAGTCAATCTAATCAACAGGGCTAAAATAACTTAAAAGCAGTCGACGAACTGCTTGTAATGGATTGTCAGACCTAAGAAACTACTTGCCTCAGTAAGAGTAGAAGGTTTAGGATAATCCTTAACCGCCTCAATCTTCTTAGGATCTAGCAGAAACCCATTTCTATTCACCACATTACCTAGGAATATTATAGTGTCAAGCAAAAACTCACACTTAAAGATCTAAGAATAAAGTTGATGTTCCTTAAGGGTTTTTAGAACAATTCTTAAGTGGTGCTGATGATCCTTTTGGCTATAGGAATATACCAAGATGTCATCAATAAATATAATCACAATTATGGAAAGATAAAGCTTGAACACTCTTTTCATTATACCCATAAAGGCACTTGGGGCATTTATGATCCCAAAAAACATAACCAAGAACTCATAATATCTATATCTAGTTCAGGAAGTTGTCTTAGAGATATGATTATTCTTAATACTTAGCTAATGATATCCCAATATCCAGACAATATTAGAAAATAAATAGCATGTTGTAACTGATCAAATAAGTCATCAATACGAGGCATATGATATTTTTCCTTGATCTTGACCTGATTCAATTGCCTATAATCAATGCAGATATGCATAGAACCATCCTTTTTCTTAAAAATCAACACTGGCTCACCCCAAAGTGATAGCACTAGGTCGAATGAATCCTTTATTAAACACCTCCTGAATTTTCTTCTTCAACTTTCTAATATCTAAAGAAGCCACACGATAGGGGGAATAGATATAGGTTAAGCTCCCGTTAAAAGATCTATGCTAAATTTAATCTTCCGCATTGGGGTAAGATAATCTAGTGAAACATCTCGGACCACATCCTAGTACTCCTTTACCACGTGGACACTAAGTGTGGCCTTCTCTGCCCAAACAACACAAGCTGTGAAACTGAAGCCCAAACAAAATTTACCAATCATCTGGTGATCCTTCATAAAGGATATAAGATTTCCCTTTTTGATTCACCTTCACACCCTTCTAAGTTACAATAAGCTCTCCAAGAGCCCCAATGGTCATAGTCTTGACATGGCATTTCACCATTGCATGATACGATGCCAACCAATCCATACCAATGTTAATGTCAAAATCCACCATATCTAATATCATTAGCTCAACTCGGTTATTCACACCCTAAAGAAAGATCATACAACCCCAATATAATCTATCAACTCTAATAGACATCAAATAGATTATTTAAGTAATCAATATCTCTACTTAATTATGGTGCAAAGTACGACGACACATAAGAATAAGTAGATTCTGCATCAATAAGTGCAAATTCATCATGAGAACATATTGAAATATAACTATAACCATTGAATTGTAGGCATCAACATCCAATCTGGACATAAAAAAGTCATGGGGTGGTTCCCCAGCAAGATACGCTCCATATTCGCCTTATTTTCTAGCACCATGTGTAGTCTAAATAGTATCCCTGGCTGGTTGAGCTAGCCATCAAAATAATAGCCGAAAAAACCTTGCAGCCTAGCTAAAGTCTGGCTTCAAGTAACAATACCTAGGACATGATCTAGAATAGTGTCCCAACTATCTAACACTCTATTCCACCACTCCTTCTCCACTAACCATGATGTGCCTTGCACAAGTTCCACAAGTTGGTGGTTATAATTGATATGAACCACTACATCTCTAATGTTGCAACTTCCCCTGATAGGTCGGTAGTGCACTAAACGAAGAGAGAGTTGCTGACTATGGTTGGCCTAGAAGATCCCTGACCATGACCACCCTTGCCCTTAGATGGAGCAGCGTTGGAAGGTCCAAAATGACGTTCCTTCTTGTTCTCCCCTCCACATCCTCCTGACCCTACATAGTCTTGATATGCACAGCAATATCCATAACACTGGTGTAAGTCCCATTAAGAACCTTATTCATTACCAATACACGAATCCTCTAACACACTCCATCAATGAATCTCGTCACCTCATCCCTCTCAGTAAGAACCAATTAAGATGCATAGCATGCCAAATAACTAAGATTGGCATAATAGTTAGCCACAACATATCTCCTTAAGTCAAATGCTCGAACTAGTATCGCTTCTCATCCTGCTGACTTTGTAGAATGAAACTATCCATAAACAAGGACACAAACTCACTCCAATTAACCAGTGGAAGTCCAACTTGTTTACCTTTTTTATATGAAACCCACCACGACTCTGCCAGTAAAGATTGTTGAAAAGTACCAAAAGCTAGCATATATTTCTCTGTCACACCTATGTGAGAAGAATCTTGTCACACATGTCTATAAACTATGGTGAAATCATATTAGCTGGGATACCATCAAACACTAGAGGACTTAAGTTAATAAAAGACTCCATCTTCTTTGTAATGTCATCCTCAGCACTAGAAGAAGATCATGCTCTAAATACCAAAAGTTGGGAATCCACAATAGTAACATGAATAGTTATCCCAGTATTTGGAGTAGACTATTGAACAATATGAATAATAGCTAGGGCTTGTACACCCATAGTAGCTTGTGTCTGAGTATCAACTAGAGGCATTGGTATTGTCACAACCCAAATCCACAACCGGTCATGGTGGAGCCTAAATCACTTGCTAAGAAAGCTAATCATAAAATAATAGTGGAAGAATATTAAACCAATATGACAATTTCCCAGAAACTAGTAACGTTGAATCATAAGCTTGGACATATGAATACAAATCTGATAATACAATACGTTGCCCGAATCAATAACAATAGTAAAATTATAGAAAGAGACGCCAAGGACTGCGATCAGGGTGCAGCTCTACCTCGGGTCTCCATAGAAATAACTACGAATCCCAATGCTCAGCTAGGTCTAACTCATGGATCTGTACTATTAAGTGCAAAGTGTAGTATTAGTACAACCAATCCAGTGTACTCGTAAGTATCATGACTATATACGTACACAACAATAATACCAAAATCTAGCATGGTAATCAGCTAATAATTGAACATGTAGAGAAGATATGCAAGAATAGCAAATCAAGTTGCACATAGTCGACATATAGAGAAGATATGTAACATAAATAATTACATCAACCAAAATCATCAAATAGATAAGATATGAACAAAAGGCATGTAAAATTATAAGGCTATCATATAAAGAAGATGCATAGTAAAAGCATTTATACATCCAAGGAGCTTGCATACAGACAAGATACACAAAGTCCAAACATTGATCAGTTTCCATAATCCGCGTGTACATTATCAAAAAGAAACATGACAGGACGACCCTAGGGGGATGGATCTTTATTCACACGCTGCACCGATAACTCATGTGCAAAATCATATCACTCGCACGAACAACTCACGTGCTTCCAAACCAGTCCATATCATAGAAATCATATACAGGAATACATGTATGTGAATAACAGGTATCAAATGACATACTCATGGATTGAGGAAAATAGCATGCAGAGGTCTTTGCATGTGAGAAGTATACAAATACAAATCATATTAGGGGGGTACCCCACACAATAACAAGTATCATGATCGAACAGGATATCAAGCCTATACAAGCACTCTTTCATGATTCAAGGAGTTCACAGAATCATACAAGTGATCAAAATAGAAATCAAAAGAAGTACACATTCCAAACAAGTCATACAAGAAGCATAAAGTCCCATCCAGTAAAAATCATACATAGCACCCGTATATAGGCTCGTCACCTCGCATTTACGTTGCTCTTCACACATTCCAATTATCCAAATAAGTCATATCCTATGGGGTATTACCCCTCACAAGATTAGGCAAGATATTTATCCTAAACAATCAAGATCAACACTCTAAGAATGCCTTTCTCTTAGAAATTACCTCCAACCGGCTCGAATCTACCCAAAAATAACTCAATAACGTCTAATAAAGCATAGAAATTATTTCCAAACAGTAAAGCTTCAATCTTTATTCAGTTCCCAAAAAGTCAAGATAAGGCAAACAGGGACCACATGGTAAAATTCTGAGTCAATGGGTAGATCCTAACTACACATAACGCCACGAGTCTAAATGTATGATTCGCTTCAAAAACTAAGTCCAAATCGATCTTCAAATCCCCAAAATTTATCATCTTAAGTTGTATGCAAAAACCCTAACATTTCTTCCAAAATTGCATTGTAAAATTTTTAAACCCATGGGAATTTAAGATATATAGCAAAATCGAAGTGAGGATTACCTACCCAAAAGGACTGATGAATATGCACCCAAAAATTGCCTCTAGCCGAACTCCAAAACACGAAATAATGAGAAATAAGATAAACCCTCGAAATATAACTTTCTGCCATTTGTTCCGCATTTGCGGACCAAAATGTCACACCAACGACCTAGCATCTACGAGCCCTTGCTCGCATCTGCGAACCAAGCTGAAGCTCCCTAACCTCGCATCTGTGGATCACCCTCCGCAACTACGATTCCGCAGGTGCACAAAAATATGTGCAAAAGCGGCTTCGCATCTGTGCCACATGCTCTGCAAAAGAGAACTCTCATCTATGGCCTCATCCTCGCATCTGCGATCAACAACTCCCCAGGTGTGACCACGCACCTGCGATCCCTCACACATAAAAGCAACAAGCCCCCTTACCACCTCCACTTTGCAAAAGCAAACAGACTCTCGCATAAGCGAGTCTGCATCTGCAACCACACCTATAAAGGTGCAAAGCACCAGAAACAGAACTGCCACTCAATTCCAAAATAGTCTGAAACCCATCAAAAACACACCCGAGCCCTTCGAGACATTGTCTGATCATAAAAACAAGTCCGAATACCTAATTCAAACTTATCCAAAATGCCCGAAATTCAACGAATAAATTCAAAACCGAGAATTGACGTCCAACATCCATCTCTTAAGTTCAAAATTTTCTAACATCCACGATCATGTCCGAACAATGCCTAAACATTTCGGATTCCATCCAAACTCCGCACACCAGTTCCAACCCACCAAATGAACCTATCATGAGTTCTGAAATCACAACTCGAGTCCTATATCATCAAAGTTAACTCCAGGTCAAACCTATAAACTACTCAAGCCTTTAAATTGCTAACTTTTGGCAAATAGAGACAAAACACCCTATGAACCTCCAAATCTCAACCCGGGCATATGCCTAAGTCCAAAATTACCATACGGACCCACTGGAACCATCAAAAATCCAATCTGAGGCTATCTAATCAAAAGTCAAACCTTTATAAACTCTTAACAACTTACGCTTCCAAAATGAGACTAAGTGTTCCAATCATTCTTAAACCTTCCTGAATCCAAGATAACCAATCCCGCAAGTCACAAAACAACAAACACACATACGTGAAGTATCAATTAGGGGAACGAGGATCAAATACACAAAACGGCTAGCCAGGTCGTTACATTCTCCCCCTCTTAAACAAATATTTTTCCTTGAACGGGTTTAGAATCATACCTGAAATGTCAAAAAGATGATGGTATTTGCTCTGTATATCTGACTTAGTCTCCCAAGTAGCCTCCTCGATCGACTGACCTTTTCACTGATGCAATATCTTTAGACCTTAGCTTCTGAACATGCCTATCCAAATGGCCGCCGACTATTCTTCATAGGCCAAATTTTCATCCAACTGCATCAAGCTGAAATCCAACACATGTAACTAATCTTCATGAAACTTCGGAGGCATAGAAACTTGAAACACCGGATGAACGCCCGAAAAGTTGAGTGGCAAAGAAAGTCTGCAAGCCACCTTACCAACTTTTTCCAAGATCTCACATAGACCAATGTACTGAGGACTCAACTTGTCGTTCTTCCTGAATCTTGTTACGCCCTTCATTGGTGAAACACTAAGAAGAATCTTCTCTGCTTCCATAAAGGCCAAATCCTCCTATTAGCATAACTCTTCTGCCTGGGATGAGCTGTGTAAAGCCTCTCCTGGATCAACATCACCTTCTCTAAATCATCACAAACCAAATCTGTGCCAATAACCTAGCCCTACCAGGCTCAAACCAAGAAACTTGAGAACGACATCACCTCCCATATAATGCCTCGTACGGAGCCTTATGGATACTAGGCTCCCAATATATCCTCAAGATCTGAATGGTCCACTTGGACTACCCATCCATCTGAGGATGAAATGCATCACTCAACTTCACCTACGTTCCCAACTCATGTTGAACAACTCTCCAAAAGTGTGATGTAAATTGAGTACCGTTGTCCGAGATAATAGATCAAGTACACTATGCAAGCGAACTATCTGTCTGATGTAGATCTGAGCCAACTTATTTGAAGTATAAGAAGTCATAACCAGAATGAAATGCGTTCTCTTGGTCAACCGATCAACAATGACCCAAATGGCACCAAACTTCCTCAAAGTTTGTGGAAACCTTACAGAAAGTCTATATTAATGCGCTCCCACTTTCACTCCAGTATATCAATATTCTTAAGCAAACCACCTGGTCTTTGATGATCATACTTGGCCTGTTGACAGTTCAAATATTGTGAAACTTACTCAACAATGTCCTTTTTCATCCTTCTCCACCAATAATACTGCATCAAATCATGATACATCTTCGTAGAACATGGAGGAATAGAATACCGTGAACTGTGAGCCTCTTCCAGATTCAATTCCCTTAAACCATCCTCATTAAGAACATAAATCCGACCATGAAGCCGTAATACACCATCATCATCAATAGTCACCTCCTTCGCACCACCTCGCTGCACTAAAGGACAAGCAAATGTGGATCATCATACTGACGAGTCTTAATGTGATCAAATAAGGACGACCACAAAATAACACAAGGACTATGCTAGGCTCAGAAATATCCAATCTCACCTATTGGCCAATGCCTGAACATCCATAGCTAAAGGACTCCCCGTAATTGGAATAAATGCAAAACTTCCCACACTCCCAATCCTTTTACTCGAGGCATCTACTACCACATTAGCCTCACCCAGATGGTACAAGATGGTGATATCATAATCCATTAACAACTTCAACCACCTCCTCTGCCTCAAATTCAAATCTTTTTTCTTGAACAAATATTGAAAACTCTGATTATCAGTGTGAACCACACAAGACACGTCGTACAAATAGTATCTCTAAATTTTGAGCGCGTGTACATTAGCTGCTAACTCAAAATCATTCTCATGGACTTTAACTAGTGCGACGCATAGGAAATCACCCTACCATCCTGCATCAACACACACCCAATACTGACACATGAAGCATCATAATAGGCAACATACAACCCCGATCCTAAAAGCAATACAAAAACATGAGCTGAAATCAAAGTGGCCTTGAGCTTCTGTAAGCTCCCCTCACACTCGTCAGACCATCTGAACGGAGCACCCTCCTGAGTTTACTTGGTCAATGGAGCTGCAATAGATAAGAACCTTTCCACAAAGTGACGATAGTACCCATCCAAACCTAAGAAACTCCTAATTGCAGTACTGGTAGAATGTTCAAGACAACTCTATATTGCCTCAATCTTCTTAGGATCCACCTTGATCCCATCACTTGACACCACGTGGCCTAAGCATGCCACTGAATCCAACCAAAACTCACACTTGGAGAACTTAGCATACAACTTCTTCTCCCTCAAAATGAGAACCACCATCCTCAAATGCTGCTCATGCTCCTCCTTACTACGGGAATATACCTAGATATCATCAATGAAAACAGTAATAAGAGGATCCAAATAACACTGGAACACACTGTTCATCAAATGTATGAAAGTTGCTTGGGTATTAGTCAAACCAAAAGACATCACCAAAAACTCATAATGCCTATAACGAGTCCTGAAAGACATCTTAAGAATGTTTAAATCCCTAATCTTCAACAGATGATAACCCGATCTCAAGTCAATATTTGAGAACACCCTAGCACCCTGAAGCTGATCAAACAAATCATTCATGAGAGACAGTGGATACGTGTTCTTGATGGTAACCTTGTTCAACTGAATATAGCCAATACCCATCCTCATGGATCTATATTTCTTTTTCACTAATAATACTAGTGTACCCCAAGGTGAAAGAGTTAACTTGATGAATCCCTTATCCAACAACACCTCCACCTGTTCTTTCAATTTCTTTAACTCAGTTGGAGCCATGAGACATGGTGGAATTGATATAGGCTGAGTGCCCATCACAAATCAATATCAAAATCTATATCCTTACTGAGTGGCATGCACAATAGCTTTGCAGGAAACACATCTGGAAACTCCTTCAACACTGGGACTGAATCAACAATAGGAGTATCGGCACTAACATCCCTCACAAAATCCAGATACGCCTAACACCACTTATCAACTATCCATTGAGACTTCATACAAGAAATTAATCTATTAGGAATCTGACCCAAAGAACTCCTCCATTCCAACCTTGGCAACCCCAGCATAGCAAATGTCACGGTCTTAGCATGACAATCAAGAATAACATGATACGGTGATAACTAATCCATACCCAGGATCACCTCAAAGTAAACCATATTAAGCAATAAAATATCAACTTAAGTCTCAAAACCCCTAATAGTGTCCACACAAGACTGATACGCACAGTCTACAAAAGTAGCATCACCAACAAGTGTAGATACATGAACAAGGATATCAAGAGAGCTACGAGGCATATCCAAAAAAGATAAAAATATGATGACACTTAAGAATAAATAGAACCAGGGTCAAAATATAGAATAACCTGATCTCGTCCAATTTCACTCCTCTATTTGAGGATATGAAAACGGTCGATGCAATAGTAATGCCCAACAAGGTGTCGGGGTCAATTTTCCACAAGGAGCTATGAATGGGTCTTAGGGATATATATTATAGTGTATGAGCTTGAATTATCTCAAATTGCACTTCCACAAACTTTGGTTGTTTCTAGGTCTAATTTTAAACTAAGATTACAAACTAAGAATTTAAACTAGGAAATTATTTTTGGTTGTTTTTCAAATGATATAAAAGGCCTAGGACTAGGACCGTCACCTAGGTATTCGCTTAATGGGTTGTAAGCCTTAAAGCTTGTTTTATTGGTCGAGGTGTATTATAGCCATCAACACTCAAATACCCACTCAATACCTCTCGGTCAAAAAGTGATTTTGCCCAATTTGGCTTTGTTAAGTCCAAATGGGTATTGAACAAAGCAGTTGATAGTAAGCTCAAGTCGGGTTTTACTATCTCTAGATTCAACTCTTTAATTGGGTTTATCAATCTCTCGATTGACCCAATTCTTTGCTAGCCAAGTTTTCCTAGACTAAGTCTCTCTTTCTCAAGTAGAGACCTAGTCAATTAGGCAAGAAAAAATGTTTGCAACCATTAAATCTTCAATTAAAAGCAAGAACAAGTCTAGATAATCAAAACCCAACCATAAACAAGCAATAAATCAAACACCTATAAAGTTCACACACTAGGGTTGGGTCACAACCCTAGTAAAAATCTAGCTACTCATGCTTAAATTAGAAGATAAAGAAGAATAAGAAGAAGAAGTGATAATTAAAACCATATTAATGTCTAAAATGAAAAAAACTAATATTCAAAAAGCTCACCATAGCTAAAACTACTAAAAGAAGCAAAGTAAATGGCTGCAGATGTCAAAAGTTACAAAGGTTACCCTAAAAAATTGAAACTATTCTATTTATACAGTACTGGAATTTTCGGACAAAATTATCCTTTCGGAGGTTCTGCGGCCGCACAATTCCATGTGTGGTCCGCACTATTCTTCAGCTTGGCAGGATTGGACTTTTGCGGCCGCACAATTCTAAACCGCGGCCGCATCTCTCTCTTTCTGCGGTCAGCGTATTTCTGAGTGCGGCCGCACATGGCTCTTCTGCGAACCGCACAACTGATCTTCTGCGGCCGTACAATAATTGTACGGTCCGCACTTCCTTTTAGCTTGAAATGAGAACTATATGAACTTCTGATCTTACTTAGCTTCTGCGGCCGCACATTTTATGTGCGGACCGCACTTTGCACTTGTCTCTGATAAGCTTGACTTCACAATCTGCGACCGCATATGATATTCCGCGGTCCGCACTTTGAGCTTTTATGCCTATTTTTGTTCTTGTGTTCAGATCACTCCTTCATGAGTTGGATTTCATCTTAGTGGCTCATTTTCCAATACTCCTGCAATTAAGCATATCGTATCAGTTTTCGGGGACACAATTAAACGCTTTTGGGCTAAATAGAAAGCTAAAAGGCTCTAATAAGTAGTCAAAATTCCCACTTATCAACTCCCCCAAACTTAAGCTTTTGCTTGTCCTCAAGAAAATAAGGTAATTCCCAACTCCACAAGTTAAGAGTTATTCCAGCTAATCTAAGATGCATCAATCACACATCAATTGGGACAAACAATTACCCACAACACTTGTGAATTATCAACAAGACAATGAATTGAATTTTGAAGCACAAATAGTTTTAATGTGACACGTGAGCATCAAGAGTTGACTTTATTCATCAAGGAAGCTCACTCTTTCATGTAGATTATTGTGGATCCCAAACTCCTCCTCCTCTACTTTTCATTAGCATATCTCACTTATGAATGTAGCACTCAAGATTTGTGAAAAGTTCGCTCATCTCTCTCAAAAGAATGTCACAAGTACGACTCTAAGTACCATATGCTTTCCCCTCATGTAGATCACCACTAATTTATGTTCACTCGGTTAGAAAGCATGTAGGGCTTTTTTGGAATGTAATGAAGGCTTTTGGACTAAGGTTGGATATGTTGGAATATAACGAGTTTATCTTTCCTTAAGCACTCCATTTTTTCTTTTCGGCTCATGCTTTGCCTACTCTTTGAGGCATTTCCTTTTTCCTTAGGGGAACTAGAGAGACTTAGAATCACTCTTTCTTGGTCATGATATTCATTTTCTCCTTGTTTACTTTCTTCATGCTTTGTATTATTACTATTTCTTTGAATCCCTTCGACTCTTCAACTTATTAGTTTTGTTCTTTGTTTCTTTTTTCTTGCCTTTCCTTTTCTTCATTTCTTTTATCTTTTTGTGCTTTGATACCTTTTTCAAACTCCTCGTCTCTACCCCAAACTTATGTTTTAGCCAATTGTTTCTCAAAAGTGTTAAAGGATGCTCGGGTGCGAAGAGAGGGTCACTACAAAAACGGGTAAAGGCTTTTAACATGGTTATCAAATGAGAAAGGTTTTATGCTCAAATGGGTTGACTAGGGATAACAACATTGGTGGGTTATGAAAAATTTCAAACGGGTCAAGGAGAGCCTACAATCACTTCTCAAGCCAAGCAAAACATAAAATTTCGCCTAGAAACACATTCAGGACAAGTTCTAGACCATTTGCATGGGTACTTGGACTTGTAACAAAAATATCTCACCTCTCACGCAACTGGATTGTTAAAGAAAAATAGAGTCGAGGTCCCACAACGACCATATTCAAGATTGAAAATCACTATGGCTCAACTAAATCACTCGATGATTTCCTAAATCAACATAAGAGTCACAAGGTCACTGACTATAGCTATTTCTTTTTCAAAAATCTTGTTTTTAACCGTAAGCACATAGTAAAGTGTGTTGGTACCAAGTAAAGCATGTTTGACTCTTCGATCTTAGCTCAATTAAGTCTTTTTATTCATAATTACTACTATTCTTACCTAAATACCAAAAATGGACTCAATCCCTTAAGAAGGTTGTCATGCCATCCATCGTTGGGAAGAATCACCCGGTTCACACAAAAACTACCTTTGGAAAGAATCATGGCATTAAGAAAACCAAGGGCTTATTGACCACTAAAAAAGAAGCTACTGAATTAAACATTGACTAATAAGAAAACAAAATAAAGGAGCTACAAAGCATAAATGAATATACATAATGAGAGAGGAAAAGAGAAAATATATATATCAATAGAGAGAGAGAAGAATATATACATAATGCAAAGAAAACGAAAAGAAAATGTTATCAGATATTACAAACCAAATGTCAAATTATCAAAATATCAAATAGACTCCACCCGTTATCAGATAATAGACTCCACCCCCGAATAAAAATAAGCATTGTCCTCAATGCTTAACAAAATAAGAATAAGGAAAGGTAAGAGTAAAGAAGACTCCCTTTGTGGCCTTGGACATCTCAGTGTACATATCAGCGTCACCTCCCTCAGTCTCCTCTAACTAGATCTCATCATCCCCGGTTCTGGGAGTAACTGGGTTGGTGAACATTTGGCGCACTGCCTCAGCAGTGTCGGCAGCCATGTCTGGCTCCTCAGACTGGACAGCTAGTGCCACTGGAATAGGCGGTGCTGGTGGAGCTGTTGATGCTGGTGGGTCTGACCCTATGAGCAAATCGAATGGAAGCTCCCCAGCTGCAGCTATCTTGGTCACCTCTATCCTCAACATGTCAACTGATTTCTTAGACGCCTGGGATTTCCTCATTTTCTTTACCTACTTCCCCAGCTGCTGTGATGGTGGTCTGGTTCTCCAAGATCTTCTTCAATGTGTCCTCCACTGTCGAAGGAATCTGGGATGCCGAGATGGATGACTGTACTGCAACAGCACTGGATATGTCAGTCAGTTTTGTTGTGGTTGTCTGCATCTAGTTGTTAAGGCTCGCTAGTGTTTGGGAGACCCACAGCATAGATAGTGGATGAGTGGGCATGGGCACCGGCTTCAAAACCGATGTGGAAGGCACTGATGTTGAAGGACCTGAAGAAAGAGGTGGAGGCATAGCTGCTGCACTATTAGAAGGATCTGCTGAAATAGATGGCATGTCAATTATCCTAGCAGTAACCCCGGCAGGCTCATCAGACTGGCCTGCATTAGTAGAGGGCTGACCCTTCTTCTTTGGATTTCCACCATCCACCAAAAAATACCATGAGAAAGGCTTATTCGCCCTAACCTTGGTGTCAAAATCCCTTGGTTCCACCCCCGCATCTGTAAGGTACTCAATGATAGTGTTGGGATATGGGTAGGAGGTGTCACCTTGCTTGGGAACCAAGGACATGTTGACCGACATCACGGCACCCACATTGATTGGGTACCCGACCATGATCGAGGCGACTAGAACTACTCGCGGGATTGGTAGATTTGTTTCATTCCGGCATGGCTCTATTCTGCTACACAAAAACGTCTGCCATCCCTTTGCCTCAAAATTCAGGGTGTTCTGCTGGATTGGAATCCCTATTGTGATCCATGGTGGTGGTGGTCCCGGAGCTGCCAGAAGCTCAACTAGCCATGGGCGAGCTGCATCGCCCATAGCCAGCTTTTTCAAGTATTCCGGATCCACATCCTCCAACCCTAAGTATGTGTTCAGGGTGGTCTTCGTCAAACATCACTTTAAGATTTATCACTTTCGTCACTTTGGTCCCCTTCTTTATGTGCGCCACATTGGCATAAAATTCTCGGACCAAGTACTCTTTGGCATCTACCACATCTTGAGTGAACCATGTCCACCCCTTCCTCTCTCTGAACTGCCTCAGCACTGCTGGGTTGTATTTCTCAAGGTCTTTCAACAAGAACTGACGCTCAAGAGTGAGCGATTTCGATGGCCACCACTCTTGGATCCTATTGAATGCAGTTAAACTGGCGAACCTATTTTCCTAGATTTCTTTTTTCTTCGACCTCTCAAGGGCAGCAACTCAGGTATCGCCCCCTCGTCCATTATCCGGGATATCATCCACATCCACTGTAGTAGCTAGTGCATTAGGGGAATCTGTAGATGAAGGCTCTGAAGCCTGACTGTTCCCTTCCGACCCCTCAGAAATACTATCAGAAGAGGTAGGCTCATTTCTTGGTTGGTATCTATCCTGAGGCTGTTGTGGCTGTGATTACACAGCAAGATGCTCTTGCACTGAATTGCCCTTCGATGCTTCCCTAGAAGGGGCATATAAACTTGATTCAGAGGGCTCCAGGTGTCTACCTCGGCCTTCTTTGGTTTTCTTACTGATTACTTTTTGGAGGGCGAGGGTTAAAGTGCCTTTGCCTCTGCCTCTGGAAGGTTCACCCCTCCCATTTGATGTATCACCACGACCACGTGATCTAACCATATTCTGCACAAAACAACAGTAAGAGTCAATTCTAGTTCAAGTGCAGGTAAGCAGAAAATTTGCAGAAGAAAACATGTTGCAGGGTGGGGAAGTGCGGTCCGCACAATTTAGAGTGCGGTCACACATCTGAAGTGCGGACCGCATATTTTTGAGTGTGGCCGCACATTAAAGTCCTTAAAACTGGCAACTCTCTGACGACAGAGAATGCCCCGTTCTGCGGCCGCACACACTTTTCTGCGGCCGCTATTGAATTTATGCGGACGCATTTTTCCAAGTTTGGTCCACACTTTTGCCTAACCAAATGCCCTAAGCATTCAATTCTGTAGACCGTACAATTCCTTGTGCGGCCGCACTTTTCAAAATCAAATCGGGCACAGTGCTTTAGGGTTTACATTTTTATGCACAAATTGGACATGGTGGAAGCAATTAAATATGATAAACCAATTACCCATTCCCCAAATAGCAACTAAGAGTTTACCCAACACAATCTACAGCGCACATGGATATGAATTTGACAGATGGTCTAAATCTAACTAACAAATTATGAACTAAATTAAGAAAATTGAAAAATTCTAGAGATTATTTCAACATACCGGTGATGAAGTGGTATTAAGGAAGGATCAAAGGTGTTGAATTAAGTGTCATATGAGTGAATCAGTCCAGTGCACTATTTTTTCCTTTGTTTTAATTTCTCAGAGTTTATAAATCAACAGTAGAGTGAAGCCTACTATTTATACTTACAGGGTTGGCAAAAAATTAAAGAGACGAGTGCGGCCGCAGAATTCCTTCTGTGGTCTGCACTCTTTTACCTGATGTGCATTTACCCTTTGTTTATCTGCGGTCCGTAGAATTCCTTGTGCGACTGCAGATTCTGGTGCGACTGTAGATTTCCTAGTGCGGCCGCACAATGTCCATTTCTCTGACAAATAAACTTCAGAGAGTGTGCAATTTTTTCATCACTAGTTGTGCGGTCCGCACAAGAATTATGCGGCTGCAGATCCCATTCTACTGTGGTGTTCAAAATTGTGTGGTCCGCACAATACATGTGCGGTCCGCAATTTTGCCATACTTAGCCAATTTTCCTGAGCACAGTCCCTGTAAAGCAAAATCAATCCTACAACATACTTCAAAACCAGTTAGCACAAAATAAGACCTATCCAACGAAGAAGAAAAAGGAGAAAGAAACATGGGTTGCCTCCCAATAAGCGCATGATTTAACGTCGCAGCACAATGCAGATTACCATCACTTTAAATGAATCACTGCCACCACGTGGCCATCATCAGCTTGTCCCAAATAATGCTTCACCCGGTGACCATTGACTCGGAATACCTCATTATTTTTATTCTTCAAGTCCAATGCACCAAAAGGTGTCACACCCACAATTTCAAAGGGACCACTCCATTTGGATTTCAACTTTCAGGGAAACATCTTCAATCGTGAGTTAAACAACAAGACAAGATCACCCACCTTGAATTCCCTTTTTCGGATGTATTTGTCATGAAGGTACTTCATTCTTTCTTTGTACAAGGACGAACTTGCATATGCATGGTATCAGAATTCATCTAATTCATTCAAATGTGCAACCCACAAGGTGGCAGGTGCATCCCAATCAAGATTTAACTACTTTGAAGCCCACATGGCCTTGTGCTCAAGTTCACCGGAAGATGACAAGCTCTGCCAAACACCAACTGGGGTGGAGACATCCCGATAGGAGTTTTGAAAGCAGTCTGATAAGCGCATAGTGCATCATCAAGCTTCTTTGACCAATCCGTCCAATTAGCATTCACTATTTTGGACAAAATACTCTTTCCCGGTTAGAGACTTCCACTTGACCACTTGCTTGAGGGTGATAGGGAGTCCTACCTTTATGAGTGACACCATACTTGCTAAGCAAGGTGTCAAAAGCTTTGTTATAAAAATGAGACCCACCATCGCGTATGATAGCCCGCGGAGTTCCAAAACTTGTGAAAATGTTGTTCTTCAAATATGCCACCACACTTCTTGCTTCATTGTTGGGTAGAGCAACGTCCTCAACCCATTTTGACACATAATCAACAGCTACCAAGATGTAGGTGTTTCCACAAGAACTCATAAAGGGACCCATGAAGTCAATACCCCACACATTGAAAATATCAATCTCCACAATGGTGGTGAGGGACATTTCATTTTTCTTTGAGACTCCACCGACCCTTTGACATTCATCACAACGCTTGACAAGATCACTTGCATCCTTGTAAAGAGTGGGCTAATAGAAACCGCAACTTAACACTTTGGCCATTGTTCTTGCTCCAGCATGGTGACCACCATATGGCCAAGAATGACAAGCCCCAAGAATTTCACATTGTTCCTCCTCCAGTACACATCTTTTAATCATTCCATCCGTACAAATCCGAAAAAGGTACGGTTCATCCCAATAATAGTCTTGACAATCCAGTTTGAGCTTCTTCCTTTGGTTTGAAGAGAACTCATCCGGGATGACACCACTCATAAGAAAATTTGCTAGATCTGCGAACCATGGCACCTCTTTCATTGAAATGGCTAAGAGTTGCTCATCGGGGAAGAAGTCATTGATTTGAAGGCCATCATGCGGCCTCCCCTCCTCCTCCAAACGAGATAAGTGGTTCGCCACTTGGTTTTCACTTCCTTTCAGTCTTGGATGTCTATGTTAAACTCTTGCAACAAAATCACCCATCTCATCAACTGGGGTTTGGAATCTTTCTTGCTCATAAGGCAACGAAGTGCCGCATGATCCGTGTGGACAATCACTTTTACACCCATCAAGTACGGGCGAAACTTCTCAATAGCAAACACAATGGTAAGGAGCTCTTTTTCGGTCACAGTGTAATTGACTTGGGCATCATTCATTGTCTTACTAGCATAGTAGACCAGATGAAAGTACTTGTTGATGCATTGCCCCAAAACTGCTCCAACTGCCACATCACTAGCATCACACATGAGCTCAAAAGGAATGCTCAAAAGGAGTAGTTGTCAACTTGAACTTGCACATATCAAATGCTTTCATGCAATCATCGTTGAAGTGAAATTTAGCATCTTTCTCCAAAATCTTGCAAGAGGGGTTCACCACCTTGGAAAAATCCTTTATGAAACGCCGGTAGAACCCCGCGTAACCCAAGAAACTTCTCACGCCCCTCACGGATGTTGGAGGTTAAAGTTTAGAAATCACCTCTATTTTCGCCTTGTCGACCTCTATTCCCTTCTTTGAAATTTTGTGGCTAAGGACAATACCCTCCTCGACCATGAAATGGTATTTCTCCCAATTCAACACCAAGTTCGTTTCTTCACACCTTGCCAAAACCTTATCCAAATTTGCCAAGCAATCATTAATGGAATCCCCGACTATTGAAAAGTCATCCATGAAGACTTCAAGGTAGTCCTCTACCATATCCGTAAATATCGCCATCATACACCGTTGAAAAGTTATCGGTGCATTGCATAAGACAAATGGCATCCACTTGAAAGCGAAAATGCCATAGGGACAAGTGAAGGTTGTTTTCTCTTGATCTTCTGGGGCAATAAGGATTTGATTGTAGCCCGAATATCCATCTAGAATTTGGTCAAGAAAGGGTAGTGGGAAATGGTCTTTCCTTGTGACCTTGTTTAGCTTCTGATAGTCCATACCCACTCTCCACCCGATCACCGTTCTTGTTGCAATCAACTCGTTCTTATCATTAGTGACCATAGTTATGCCCCCTTCTTCGGAACGCATTGCACCGGAGAAGTCCACGAACTGTCTGAAATGGGGTAAACAACCCCGGCATCTAACCACTTTATGATCTCCTTTATGACAACCTCTTACACTGCTTCATTGAGTCTCCTTTGATGTTCAATGGAGGGTTTGGCATCTTCCTCCAAATTATTCTTGTGAATGCAATATGCGGGGCTTATTCCCCGAATATCTGCCAAAGTCCACCCAATAGCTTTCTTCCTTTTGTGGAGCACCGCCAATGTAGAGTCAACCTACACGTTAGTCAAACAAGAGGAAAGAATAACTGGTAAAGTAGAACAAGGGCCAAGGAATTCATACCTGAGATGTGAAGGCAATGGTTTCAACTCCAAGATAGGAGGTTCTTCTTCAATTGAAGGCTTTCTAGGAGGAGTTTTCCTATTTTCGAAATCCAAGGAAAGTTTTCGAGGTACATAATTGTATGACCCCATCCCTTATAAAGAATTTACACATTCCATGAAGCCATCCATTTCATCATCATCAAAATTTAGCAAAACGGCCTCCAAAATGTCACCCACATTAATCGTGGCACTTGTGTCATCAATAATCATATCGGTCACCAAGTCCATGAACGAACACACTTCATTTCTATTTGGTTGCCTCAAAGATTTGCACACGTGGAACACCGCCTTTTCATCACCCACCCGAAAAGTGAGTTCGCCGGCTTCCACATCAACAAGAGCCTTTCCCGTAGCAAGTAAAGGTCTACGAAGAATAATCGACACTTCATAGTCCACTTCAGAATCAAGAATCACAAAATCCACTGGGAGAATGAACTTGTCAACCCGAACCAATACATATCCTCAATCACCCCCAACGGTCTCTTCATTGTACGGCCGACCATTTGTAATCTCGTAGATGTGGGTCTTGGTTGCCCAATTCCTAATGTTTTGAAAATCGAATAGGGCATCAAGTTGATAGTCGCCCCAAGGTCACTGAGAGCTTTTGCAAATTTGGCACTTCTAATGGTACAAGGTTGTGAAAGCACCGGGATCTTCCAACTCTGGAGCCATCGAATGCAAACTTGCACTCACTTGGTGAGTGACTTTGATAGTTTCAAAATTCATCGATCTCTTCTTTGTCACCAAGTCTTTCATAAACTTGGCATATCCGGGCATTTGCTCCAAAGCTTCAACTAATGGCACATTTATAGAGAGACTCTTCATCATATCAATGAATTTCTTGAATTGATTCTCACCATTTTTCTTGGCAAGCCTTTGAGGATAGGGAGGAGGTGGCTTAGGCAATGGTGCCTTAGCTTTTTGCACTACTGTTTCTGGTATGTCAATCACATGATCCCTAGATGGGTTCACATCCTCTTGAGTCTCTTCCACCGTGTCATCAATATCAATCCGCACTTCATCATTTGCTTGAACCACATTGTTCGGGATTTCCTCTTCTTCTACCACTTGCTCATCATCCACAAGTTGCCTTTGGCTTGAGGTAGGTGCATTCCCACCTTTTCCACTTCTTGTAGTAACGACCATGGCAGGCCCCGTAGTGTTCCCACCCTTCGGGTTCACTACCGTATCACTTGATAGTGTCATTTTAGGACGAGAATTTAAAGCTTGAGAGATTTGACCCATTTGCACATCTAAGTTACGGATTGATGTGTTGTGTGAAGCAAGTTGGGCATCGAAATCGGAATTTTTCTCCATTATTTGCTTGAACATGTTCTCAGTACGACCCATTTCATTGTTGGAGAAACTAGGACCATGAGAAAGACAAGGAGGTGGGTTGCTCGGTTGTTGGTACATCTAGGGCCTTTGAAAATCTGACCCCCGATTTTCTTGGTTGTTGTTCCACCCGCCTTGGTTGTTGCCTCCCCAATTGATTTGATTATTAATATTTTCCCAATTCCCTTGGTTACTGCTTCCATTCCAATTGCCTTGAATATTTGAAGGTCTCCATTGTTATTGACTAGGGCCTTGGTAGTTGTTTCTTTGCCCTTGAAAGTTGTTCACATATTGGACCTCTTCATCTTGATCATTGTAAGAATCTCCTTGATCAAACCTACTATCATCTTGCACAAAATTGTCCATTCTTTGTTGCACATGTGGACTTCTTAGTCCTCTCTTGTTTACCATCATATTGAATCCCTCCATAGCATTGACTTGCCTCGGGTTTTGTACGTGTTCAAGTTGAGCCTTTGCCAATTAGTTCATGGTGGTTGTCAACTCGGCTATTGCTTGCCCATGCTCATGTAACTCTTTATGAAGAAGAATCACATTTGGATCACCTTGTGAGACATTTGCTCTAGATTTTCATGCCGATGAAGTATCCGCCATTTCATCAAAAATCTCACACGCCTCCGCATAAGGCATAGTCATGAAGTTCCCACCGGCAAGTTGATTCACTACACATTGGTTGGTGGTAGATCCCCTGATATAAAGTTTGTTCAATCATGTTCTCCGTCATATCATTTTTGGGGCACTCTTTCACCATTGTCCTATATCTTTCCCATATCTCGTATAGTGGTTTATTAGGCTCTTGCTTAAATGCTAGAATTTCATCCCGAATAAAAGCCATGTGCCCGGGAGAGAAGTACTTTGAAATAAATTTCTCTGCAAGTTCATCCCACGTACGAATGGAATGATTTGGCAAACATTCCAAACAATCTAAAGCTTTCCCCCGTAGAGAGAAGGGAAAAACCTTAGCCTCAAAGTGTCCTCGAAGACATTTGTTGGTTTGCTCCCCCAACACATATAACCGAACCCCTTCAAATGTTTATATGCATTTTGACTCGGTGCACCGGTGAATAACCCTCGTTGCTCGAGCAAAGTAAGCATCACATTGGTTATTTGAAAGTTGCCCGCCCTAATACGGGGTGGGACTATAGCACTTGCATACCTTTCATTCGGCAACACCCGGTGTGGAGCCACTCGTGGTGGAGGTGGCGGTGGAACGGGCACATTGTCTTGAGGCGGTCGACCTCGTCTATTAGCTTGAGGTTCAAGAGGAACCTAATCCATTGCATCATCATCAACTTCCACATACTCCACGGCTATATTTCCGAACTCGTTATTTGCTATGATTGAACCTACAATACTCACACGTTAGTAACAATGAAGGAAAAGAAGAGATTCTAAAAATACACCTAAATATATAGCTAACACCATTTTTTAGCTCCCCGGCAACGGCGCCAAAAATGATCTCGTCCAATTTCACTCCTCTATTTGAGGATATGAAAACAGTCGATACAATAGTAATACCCAATAAGGAGTCGGGGTCGATTTTCCACAGGGAGCTATGAATGGGTCTTAGGGATATATATTATAGTGTATGAGCTTGAATTATCTCAAATTGCACTTCCACAAACTTTGGTTGTTTCTAGGTCTAATTTGAAACTAAGATTACAAACTAAGAATTTAAACTAGGAAATTGTTTTTGGTTGATTTTCAAATGATATAAAAGGCATAGGGCTATGACCTTCACCTAGGTGTTCGCTTAATAGGTTGTAAGCCTTAAAGCTTTTTTTATTGGTCAGGGTGTATTATAGCCATCAACACTCAAATACCCACTCAATACCTCTCGGTCAGAGAGTGATTTTGCCCAATTTTGCTTTCTCAAGTCAAAATGGTATTGAACAAAGCAGTTGATAATAAGCTCAAGTAGGGTTTTACTATCTCTGGATTCAACCCTTTAATTGGGTTTATCAATCTCTCGATTGACCCAATTCCTTGCTAGCCAAGTTTTCCTAGACTAAGTCTCTCTTTATCAAGTAGAGACCCAGTCAATTAGGCAATAAATAATGTTTGCAACCATTAAATCTTCAATCAAAAGCAAGAACAAGGCTAGATAATCAACACCCAACCATAAACAAGCAATAAATCAAACACCTATCAAGTTCACACACTAAGGTTGGGTTACAACCCTAGTGAAAATCTAGCTACTCATGCTTAAATCGGAAGATAAAAAAGAAGAAGTGATATTTAAAACCATATTAATGACTAAAATGATAAAACTAATATTCAAAAATCTAAAAATAGCTAAAACTACTAAAAGAAGCAAAGTAAATGGCTGCTGATGTCAAAAGTCACAAACGTTGCCCTAAAAAAGTGAAACTATTCTGTTTATACAGTGCTGGAATTTTCGGACAAAATTTTCCTTTCGGAAGTTCTGCGGCCGCACAATTCCATGTGCGGTCCGCACTTTTCTGTAGCTTGGCAGGATTGGATTTTTGTGGCTGCACAATTCTCAACCGCGGCCGCATCTCTCTCTTTCTGCGGTCCACATATTTCTGAGTGCGGCCGCACATGGCTCTTCTGCGGACCGTACAAATACAGTTGCGGCCGCACAACTAATCTTCTGTAGCCGTATAATAATTGTGCAGTACGCACTTCCTTTTATCTTTAAATAAGAACTCTCTGAACTTCTGATCTTGCTTAGCTTCTGCGGCTGCACATTTAATGTGTGGACCGCACTTTGCACTTGTCTCTGATAAGCTTGCCTTCACAATCTACGGCCGCAGATGATATTCTGCGGTCCGTACTTTGAGCTTTTGTGCCTGTTTTTGTTCTTGAGTTCAGATCACTCCTTCATGAGTTGGATTTCATCTTAGTGGCTCATTTTCCAATACTCCTGCAATTAAGCATATTGTATCAGTTTTCGGCAATTAAGCATATTGTATCAATTAAAATGAAAGCTAAAAGGCGCTAATAAGTAGTCAAAATCCCCACTTATCAGCATCCCTGTAGCACACTGAAATTATACTTGTGATTACGGCATCTGAAGAAGCTGCCTCTAGCCTTCCTGAGAATGCATATCAACAGTCTTGCCCTCCACCTAACTGATCCCCACGCCAGGACGGCCTCGAACATACTGGGTTCCATACCTAGATGGTTGTGCGGGTAGTGTAGCTACCAGTGCTGGAACCATGGACTGGGTGCCCTGACATGGTACGCTACTCAGAAGCCTAGGTAATCCTTCTTGAGATGAATCAAGTCCCCACACTCAAAACAAACTCTCATTTGGCAAGGCTACTGACTTTGTGACTGGCCCTGAGACCCCGAATGTCCGCCCCAAGAACCTTGAGCGGATGGAGCATGATCTGAACTCTATGTTGGTAATGCATTTAAAAATGACAGGCCTAGGCGAGCACTATGTGAACTGTGACAAACTGAACAACTATGACAAACCTGACGAGCTGCCTGAGCAGGCCTGAAAGAACGGCCTCTACTATGATGTCCCTGGACTCCAGATAAGGCACCAACAAAGCCAACTGATCCACAGGATCTCTTGGAATCCCTTCCCTCTCTCTTCTGCCCACGAATATGATTTAAGTTCCTGGCAATCTCCAAACCCTGACAATAAGTAGTATCAATCTCGGCCTCTTGGGCCATCCCATACAGGATAAAAATATTGAGGCCCTCAATAAACATCCTAACCCTCTCCCTCTCAGTAGAGATAAAAAACATAGCATGACGTGATAGCTCTGTGAGCCTAATCTCATATTGTGTCATGATTATACCATCCCGAAGTAGATGCCCAAACTCACTGCGCAACTCATATCTATGAGTCTATGGAATAAACTTCTCCAAGAAGAGAACTAAAAACTGAAACCATGTGAGTGGTGTTGTACCCAATCAGCTGAAAAGTGACGAAATCAACCCCGTTTGAGTCCACCAACCCCAAACTGTGCAAAATTCAGTGATACTTTTCAAGACAACCATGTGCACTCTCAGTAGGCTCTCCATTGAAGTGAGGAGGATGAAGTCTCTGAAATATTTCCATCCTCTTCTGCTCCTCAACAGTTAAAACTAGCATAATATTTTGCTAGACTGCAATGATTGGTTGCACTAGTAGAAACCCTGGTGTCTGATCACCATGAACTAGCTACTCTGGTGTGCGTGCGACGGGAGTCTGGGCCCCTTCCCTAGCCTATGAGGTAGTTGGTAAATTGAGGTCATTCTCGCCTGAGTTAAACCTTTCTGCACGCTTAGAATGTGAGCCAAAGTCTCTTGAAATCCAGGTGTAGCAATAGGCCCCTCATGTGCCTAGGATAGTCCCACTAGCTCGGCAAGATCCAAAATCTGTTCCTCAATGGGAGCTATTGGTGGCTCCACTACTGCTGCTCTAGCAAGGCCTCTGACTGCGGCGCGTGCTCTATCTTTGCCAATATATCGGCCCCTGCCTTAGCGAGACTCTGGCCTGAGGTACAAGCGCCTGCTCCACTACTCCAAAAGAACGTGTGCTCCCCATCTATGGGAGAATAGAAAAACAAAGGTTAAAACTTAGAGATAAACAAATACGCATGATATAGAATAAAAGAAAGGGGAGTTTTTCTAACAGTCATGTAGCCTCTTGAATATAAGTAAAGACATCTCTATACCAATCTAAAAGACTCTACAAGACTTGCTCATGACTCGTGAGATGTAAGTAACCTAGGGCTATGATATGAAGTTGTCATGATCAAAAACTACCACCGGTCATTATGGTGCCTACATCACTTGCTAGGCAAGCCAATCATAAAATAATAGCGGAATAATAATAATCATAATAATAATAATACTGAAATAAAAGAGTCTAAAGGTCTAATAGCATTGATAAATATTAAAACAATACAACAATTCCCCAGAAACTGGTAACACCGATTCATGAGCTCTAACGTATGAATACAAGTCTGACAATAAAATACATTATCTAAATCAATAACAATAGTAAAATGATAGAAGGAGATGCCAGGGACTGCGATTAGGGTGCAGCTCTACCTCGGGACTCCACTGCAACAACCATGAATCCCAATGCTCAGTTGGGTCCAACTCCCGTATCTAAAAATTAAGTGCAGAGTGTAGTTTGAGTAAAACCGACACCATATACTCAGTAAGTATCATGACTAACCTCGGTGAGAAAGTGGAGAGAATGGATACTCACTAATCAAAACTATACAGTTCATTAATATATATGTACACAACAACAGTACCTGAATTTAAGCATGCTAATCAGCTAATAGTTCAACATATGGAGATGATATACAAGAATAAAAAATCAAGTTGCACAAAGTCGACATATAAGGAATATATGTAACGTGAATCATTAATCAGCTAATTAGCATACAAAGAAAATATTTATAAAAGGCATGTATACATTTTGAGGCTAGCATATAGAGAAGCTATGCAGTAAAAACATGTATACATCCAAGGAGCTTGCATAGATAGAAGATACACAAAGTCCAAACACTGATAAGATTTCATAATTCGTGTGTACGACATCAAAGAGAAATATGACATGATGACCCTAGGGGGGTGGATCCTTATCCACACGTTGCACGGACAACTCACATGCTCCCAAACTATTCTATATCACATAAAGCATATGCAAGAATACATGTATACGAATAACAGTTATCAAATCACATACTCATGCACTGAGGAAAATAGCATGCAAAGGTGTATGGATGTGCGAAGTGTACAAATACAACTCAGATTAGGCATGTATGCCATACAGTAACAAGTATCATGCTCTAATAGAATGTCACGCCTATACAAGGTCTCTAACATGATTCAAGGAGCTCAAGGAATCATACCAGTGTTCAAAATAGAAATCATAAGAAGTACATAGTCGGAATAAGACATATTAGAAGTTTACAGTCCAATCATGTCAAAATCATACATAACACCCGCATATACACTCGTCACCTCGCTTATACTCGCTCTTCACAAATTTTAATTAGCCAAGTCACACCCAAGGGGTATACCCTCATAATAGATTAGGCAAGATACTTTTAAAAAACAAGATCAATATAGCTAGAACATGTTCCCCTTAGAAATCATCTCCAACCGGCTCGAATCTAACCAAAAATAACTCAATAACGTCAAACAAAGCCATAGAAATCAATTCCTAACAATAAAGCTTCAATCTTTATTTGTTTTTCAAAAAGTCAACAAAAGTTAGCCCGAGCTCACATGGTCAAACTTTGAATCAAGAAGTAGATCATCTTAGATTCCAAAACGAAATCAAAATCAACCTTCCAATCCCCAAAATTCATCCTCTTAAGTTGTAGGAAAACTCCCCAATTTTTCCTCCGAAATCTCGTTATTAATGTTTATAAATCCATGGAAATTCAAAATATATAGACAAATCCAAGTGAGGATTACTTACCAACAAAGTTGTGATCCCAAAAACCTGTCACGGCCCAAAATCCACCTAGTTGTGATTGCACCTAACCCAACCTACTAGATAAGCCAAACAACAGTCAACATAACTCAAATGGGAATAATACGAGTCAATAAGTGAAATAATTGAATTTTCATTCAATAACCCAAGGATTAGTAGTACAAGTCATGAGCCACTAAAATATAGATTTACAAATACTGGTATGAAAATCTTGTTGGAATATACATAAGCAGATTACAAATCTAAAACTACCAAGGACAAGTGGTAGCTATGTCCGGAAAGCAAGTTCATCTTCAATGCCAACTCCCGTCGTACACAACAGCTTCAGCTCCAAAATATGCACTCAAGGTGCAAAAATGTAGTATAAGTATGAACGACACCATGTACTTAATAACTAACAAACCTAACCCCGGGCTGAAAGCAATGATGAGCTCGGAAGAAGCTCAGTGTCTAACACCAATAATTAGTAGCGACACACAATACAACAATGACAGAAGAGGAAACAACTAGAAAGATATAATGTTCAACTCGTTCAAAAATACAGAAAATTAGACATGCCTTTCGAGTATAATAGTCAAAGACTTAATCTTATCACCGAAATCACTAAACCATGAATTTATAATAAAGCTGTGATTTCTAACTTTCAACAATAGGTAAGGCATTTCAATTACCATCTAGCACAAGGAAAATGCATCTTTATGCCTACATGTCAAATATACATGTCAAGTCAATACATCATTTTACCATGTAGCATGAGGAAAATACATCTCTATCCCTACATGTCAAATCAATAACATCATTTTACCATCTAGCATGAGGAAAATACATCTCTATGTTTACATGTCAAATAAATACCATCATAGAGAATCCATCAACTATACTCACACTCAGCACGCTCATGGTGCCTGGCATAAATGCCCCTCATCAACACACACACAACCATACTCAGCACTGTACGGGTGCCACACACAAATGCCCCTCACCAAAGAATATATGTATCTCTTTGCCTACGCTTAATGTGAATACCAGACTTTAGAGGGCCGGATCTTTGCCCAAGCTCTAATTAATAATCAATATCACATAGCCTAACATAGTGTCCGGTGCACGCATCACCTCTAAACAATGCCACTCAGTGCAATGTAAGGCTAGGAGAAGTTGGTTTCATCTGGGCCCGACCTTACTTGGTATAAATACATAGAAAAATGTTATTTTCTGGACTTTTGACACATATTCGACCTAAGGGAGGATAAGGAGGAGTTGGAAGAACACGAGCACAAGGATTTCATCATTCCTTCCTCTCTCAAGACCCGAGTTTGGATTGAATTTATGTTTTCCTATACTTTAATTTTATTTGTGATGAATTTCTCCATATCTATGGAGTATTTCTCTTTAGGGTTTAATGAATTTGTTGTGTTGATGATTACTTGTAGATTATAACTCTAGTTTTATGTATTGAAGCTATCTTTGGATGATTTAACTGTTGCATCTATATTCACTTGTTCATGTAATCGAGAGAGGCATAGCGTGTGATATCTTTGCATTATATTGTTGGTTGAGTTCATTAATTCTTCTTAGTAATCGAAAGAGGTTAGTTGAATAATTGATTAAACCTAGTTAGGAGAATAATCGAAAGAGGTTTTCCTAAAGACAAATCCACTATGCATTCTAGCATATCTTCATGTACTTAAATTGGTTTATCTTGTGAGGTTAAGACTTAATTAAGAGAGGAGTTTTTGCTTAATATTTGAATTAATAATTGAGTGCATTCGATAGAATCACTTAAAAATTAAAAGTGAAGTATCTAGAGTTATATCCCAAACAATTATCTTGCACCTATCCTATCAACCCCTATTTTTTCCCCACTGATAATCCTCTTTGTTTTGATTGTCATTAGTCAATAGTTTTAGACTTTTAGTTAATTTTAGTTAGAAATTATAGAAATCTCAATTGTTGATCATCTTGAATAGCAATCAAGCTAGAAACCACAAGAATATTGTTTAAATCCAATTCCTATGGATACGATATTATACTATACTATATCTAATGTGTGGACTAATATACATATGAGCCTAATGTCAACTAATCTATTTGCCCAAAAATAACCTAACTTTTATAGTAAATGACTGTTATATACAGATACTATTATAGAGAGGTCCAATAGTATATGAAAGTACCTAAGAAGTGAAGGGATGGGCAGTTGATAGGAGCAAACTTTAAGTGTGTGTTTTGCGCTCGTCAAATTTTGGCGGCATTGAGGGCGATTGGCAATCAATAATTTTTAGTGCTAATTCAGGAATTAGGTTTTAGTTTTTATTCTTTTCTTTTCTTTTTCCTTTTCTATTTTATTTTCATTATTAGTTAACTTCTTTTCAAGATTTGTTTTGTAGTACCTAACAAGTTGGAGAAGAGATTATAGATTTTAAAGTCTAAATGTTGTGAAGATGGAGTACAACCAGCCTAAGAAAACGGTTGAAGAGTTAGCAGTTGAATATTATCAGCGGTCTGCTATGTGTTTTAAATGCGGTGGAAATCACATATGGGTTGACTGTCAAGCAAGTATGTATTCTTCCTATGGTTCGTATTTTGAGTAGTCTCACTCTGTTTCTAGTTCATACAGGTATGAGGATTCATATGGGCACAATTTTGACTCTGGTTGGGATGAATACCCTTATTATGACTGGAATGAAAGCAAAGTGAGACAACCACCTCAAGAGGAGAATGGTTGTTTAGAAGCTTTTATGCATAGGTTCATGAATAGTGTTGAAGAAAGGTTTATGCAAAATGATGAAGCTATTAAGAACACAACAACGCGAGTGAGTCAATTAATAAGTATACTTTTAATAAGTATACTTTCAGAAATCTCATTGTGTTGTGATGGTGAATATATGGAGGAGATACTATGTAAGAACGAGCCAACTCAAGAGGATGAGCATCCACAGAGAGAGCTTTTCACAATTCAAGAGGACTCTGATTCAACTAAGATGATTGAAAATAAGGCTGTGGTTGAGTGTGAAGCAACGGAAAAAGAGTTCAAACCCCCATCCACCTTTCCACATTTTCAACCTTTAGTAGAAGAGAATGAGAAACAAATGAAATATGTATGGATTGATCCTGTGAAATAATGCAGAAACAAGTTAAGGATCATCATGAACGAGCAATTCACTCCTCAAGATGAGGACAAGAAAGTAAGAAAAGAGCGGGTCTTGCAGGTATCCTTAGAAAAATTGGGCTTAATGAGCTCCACAAAAAATCTCAAGGAGCGAAAATGTGGAATGAATTCAGAATTAGGGATGGAGTTCATAAGTTCTCGGAAAAGAAGAAAATTCAGGAAAGTTTCCTTTACCTCTTGCTTTTTAATTATGTGTCATGGGGACACATCACAACTTAAAGTGTGGGGTGGGGGATATTTATATATTTGTATGTATGAATGTATGTATATTAGTTTTCGTTTTTGTTAGTTGTAGTAGTTTGAGGTAGAAAATAATTGAAAAAACATAAAAATTGAAAAGAATTTAAAATTTTCGATTTTTCCCTGCGATGGATATCATTCGACAAGTTTCGTGAGGGATTAAAGTCGAAAGAAAAAAAAAGATTTTATTTTGTTAGGTAGTGTAACAAGTCCCCCTTGGGTTTTCTTTGTGCCGCGGTTCTTTTTCAAGGGTTTTGTTTGAACCGGGTGTAGTTAGTTTTAATATTTGTTAGGAGAAGGAAACCTTGTGCTATGGTTTAGATTAAAGGCAATATTTTCTGACTCTATTATACCTTGAGAATAGTGTGACTACTTTAATGTGATGATTAGGCTCAGTTTTAGACTCTTGTATAAGTACCTTAAATTGTTTGATCTTAACTTTGCTTAACTGCTTTGACTATAGTATCTTGATGAGTCTGATTTTGAGTGAGTTATGTGCCATGTGTGTGTAAGGTTTTGTGTTATTCTATGCATTACATTTGATGTCTAGAACTTTTCCCGTGTGTTTGCAAAGGGAAATAGTAGTTGTATTCAGTCTTGGAAGGGATATCGGCGTTTCTTTGTTGAGCCAGATGTATGTTTTTGCCTACCTAATTATTATGTATCGTAGTTAACCCCTTTGAGCCTATACTCTTATTTCTTTGGCAACCACATTACAAGCCCTAACTATTTGTTTGAATTGACCATCTATTTGAACCTTGTACCTCTCGTGAGCACTTGAATTTAGTATGAACTTTATAAAAGTTGAAGTGCGGGGTGGTTGGTTTGGCTTTTGAGTGGAACTAATGAAATAAGGAGAAAGGTGCATTGTATTAAAAACGTAAGAGCCACTTGAATTGAAAAAGAAAATGAAAAAAAAAGTTGTATTGTTGCGCAAAATATTCCTTGATAGTGGTGACTCTTGATGTATTTGTGCTTAAAGAAGTAGGAAGTTAATGTATATTGATGTGAAGGTGGAGTTTTGGTTTGACATAAGTGTGGGGTTTTGAACAATGAAATGTATCTATTAAAGTCCTTAGGGAGGTGTATTCACTCTTATATCTAAATGTATTCTTCCCGTCCTGCAGCCTACATTACAACCAAGTAAAGTCCTACTTGATCCTTGACTGAATGAGCTCAATTAGTAGAGTAGTACACTAAGGGTAAGCTTATGGTATGTCTTTTGTAGCAAATGAATGCTGTTTCTGAGAGTGTATGAATTATTTCTATCTTGAGTTCCTAATTGTTCTTAAATTCTATTACGTGTGGAACTGCTCTCTATTGTTCTGTGAGGCATTTAATTCATGAAAGAAATGTAATGCCATTGATCTCTGTGTTAGAGTAAGTGAGCGGGATGCGAAAACTGTGTGGTGCTTTTGAGTCAAATCTTGAGGAAATGATGTTACGTTAGAGTGCTTAATCTGTTTTAATTATTCTTGGTGTGATGAGTTATGAGAGTTCTTTAAAAAGGTCATGTCTATGTGAAGTGTAGTTTGATTGCTCGAGGACGAGCAATGATTTAAGTGCACATCTACGATTAACACTCCGAAGATGCTGAAGCACCAAAACAAAAACATTCTTCAGCAAAGCAACATAGTCCAAAATTAATCTAAAATATACCTGAGGCCCCCAGAACCTGGTCCAAATATACCAATCAACCCCAAATCACACTGAACAACATCAAAACTATGAATCGTTGATCAAGATCAATTTCTTAAATTCAAAAACTTCTAGCTTCAAACCAAATATCTTATTCAAGCCTAACCAATACGAAATCAAACCAAACTTTGTATACAAGTCCCGAATAAAATAATAAACATATTCAATCTTTCGGAACAACAATCCGAACTCAATAACATCGAGGACTATCCCGGTCAAACCTATTAACATTCCAAACCTTCAAATTTCCAACTTTTACCAATTAAAGCTAAAATATTCTAGAAACATCCAAATGTGAATCCGAGCATACGACCAATAACAACATCACCATCCGGACCTAACAGAACCATAAAAACTCCGATCCCAGATCAAATATACAAAAGTTAAACATGATTAACTCTTTCAACTTAAAGCTTCCAAATTTGGAACCATTCTTCAAAATCAATCCTGAACCACTTAAAACCCAAACTCACCATACACGCAAGTCACAATACTTCATATGAAATTGCTCAAGACCTTAAACAACTAAATAAAATGCAAATGCTCAAAATGATCGGTCGAGTCGATACAAAATCACTTCTGGCCAAGATCCAAAACTCCATACAATAAACAATAAGCTAAACCCTTGAAATATAACCTTTTCTGCAATTGATTCCGCATATACAGACAAACAACGTCGCACCTGCAACCTCGCATCTGCGAGACCTTCCTCGCATATAGAGCCAACACACCGTAGGAACCTCCAAATTCAAATCCAGGCATACGCCTATGTCCAAAATTACCATACAAACCTATTGGAAGCATCAAACCACCAATATGAGATCGTCTTCTCAAAATTCAAACCTTCAACTCTTAACAACTTAATCTTCCAAAATAAGACCAAGTGTTCCAATCATTTTCAAACCTTCCCAAAGCTAAGCTAACCAACCCTGAAAGCCACAATTCTAGATATTCTAAAACCTCAGTCCAGATTCTACCGGTAGAGAAATCATAGGTCCAAGAATTGTAGTCTATATAGGAAACTCAGGTTCTATTAGTAGTATTTATCTAGCATGTTTGTTGATCGGGAGCCTACTTCCAATAGCCTTAGCAATAGTGTCCCTATGTTGAATATTTGCTTGAGTAGCCTCCTGCTTATATGTGTGATCGAAAAAATATCCATAATAAGACTATACTAAGACACTGCCCTTGACTCACAGAAATTTAAACCTAGAGATCTAATACCAAGTTTGTCATGATCTAAACTTAATATAGATCAAGATTGTAGATTAAAACAATACATGAGAGTCATTCAAGCAAGAAAACATAATGATAAGTAAATTAAACAGGATGGTATGAAAGGTTTAGGAACATCATTCAACCATTTTAATCCACATGATAATATGAGCATAAGTTTCACTCAATCAACAGAGCAATAGTATAGGCAAAACAAGCTTCCAACACAGTGATTAGTGTACAGAGTTAAAATGATGAGGATCACAATAATATCAATTCAATTAGTTAAGAAATATACCTAATGACAATATCAATATGAGAAAACAGAGTCCAATCATAAAATGTTGACTGAAACAACAACATAGGACATAATCATAGTTGTTGGCAGGAGGTATCAATTAATTAAATGAAGAGTAACACAAGCAGCAAAATTCAGTTGAGTATCGCATACTTGACTAACGAGTGTCATGAAGAAGAATAGGCCATGATTAACAGAAAATACATCAAATAAATAGAACTACATGATAATTACACGAGATAACTAAATAACAAAAGGGGTCAGTGGTTTACTGACCTTCGTGGAGAATTAAACCAAGTAGAGGTAATTACTAGCCATTTAGAGACCCAATCTTACAATTATCTTGTTGTAGTTAAAACTTGAGGAGAGGTGAAAGAAAAGAAAAACATTAGAGAAGATATTCAGAGTATTTAAGCAGATAGTATTTACTTAGGGTTTTAGGTAGGTCATGTGTTGCTAAGAGCATTAAAGTCATTTATTTATAGTGACCATTGGAGCCTTAGGTTTCGTTTGAGTTTGAATGATTTAGTGGAAGATGATGATGACACTGATGAGAGCAAGAGAAGAAAAGATGAGGAAAATAGAGGGGGAAATTAGAAGGAGAGTTTTACCTTCTCGAAATAAAGGAGGAATAGATCTTTGAGGCCAAACAGACTGCTTGTTAAAACCAATGTATGGAGGTCGCTCTGTTTGACCTCTGGACCAAGAAGTTTCATAGTGATGTCTGAGATATCATATATCTATAGTTTGCATGCAAAGATTTCAATGAGCAAATGGTGAAATGATGAGATTCTAATACTTTCATGTTTAGGTCTAGAGTTTGGGGGTTTGAGATTCAAATTAGGTGATGGGAAAAGGTAAGCTCAGTGATATTCGCGGTTGACAGATGAGGAATGATGAAGTATTGGTCAACTTGAGTGACCTTGCACGGATTAGTGCAAGATTTCTGAGACTGATGAGGTATGTGGAGAAGAGATAAAAGAGAGAGGAAAAGGAAAGAAGGGCGGCCGGTCTCGGATGAAATGAGTAGGGCTTTTGGGGTATTGGATAGTTAAAATGAGAGACTGAATGGGAGCCGTTGGATCACTTTGATTAGTGGCTCCAGATTTTTTGAGATGACAAAGGGAGAAAATCTTTAATATGGTTAAAACGGTTGTCGTTGGATACTTTTGATCCAACATTGGAGATAAAACACTGAGGGTTAAATATTAAAAGGGAAATAGGATTAAATTTTGACCGTTGATGACTTTAATCAATGGTCCAGATTATTTGTGTTAGTTATGTGAGTGTTTTAGAGGGATGATGTGGCGCATTGTGATTGGATGAAGGTGAGTGGCATGGATCGCCAAGTAGGATTGTGATGAGGTTGGCCGGACCGGGTAAAAGGTGTTGGGCTAATATTTTTCGGCCAAATTTTGGGTAGTAGGCTGGAATGGGTATTTAGATCATGGACAAATTTAACTAAGATAAATCAATTGCAATTGCAGCCCATTTAAAGTTTTATACCCCCACCCCACCCATTTTTGTAATTAAGTTAATTACACTTATTTATTCCCAATAAAATATAATAAAATATAATTAACACACATATTATTAATTAGATATTGTAAGCTAATTTTAGATTATTAAAAGTGTAATACTCGTTTATAAAATTATGAAAGCTAGTTTTAATTAATTAAAGTAATATAGGTAATATAATTATAAATACGTAAGACTGAATTATTATTAATTATAGAATTAATGTTATTAACTATTATTAACTTGTTATTACCTATTATAATATTTATATTTTTAGAAAATGAATAATATTAAATTTAAAAATACTCTACTATTTCTGATCAATAAGTATAAAAATTTAATCTATAAAGGGGATGGTCAAAATTGGTCATCAACAACTGCCCTTCTTTGACTAGAGATGATAAAAGAGATTCCGGGAAAAGAAATTGACTTAATGACCAATTTTCCCCTACTTTAGGCATATACTGTAGAAATGGTGTATGGAATTGTGAAAGACCATTACTCATGAGATTACGGTCCAATTTTGGCTTTGAATCGCCTACATATATCAGGCTTAACGAGATTTGCAATGATCTATCTAGAATCTCTGATTTGGTGGAGCGGCGGTGAAATCTATACAAGGTGCTCTGATCGGCAAATCAGATGGTGTAATATGTACAGTGTACTCCGATTGGTAGAGTAGACGGTGCGATCTGTACAAGGTTCTCTAATAGGAAGAGCATACGGCTTGACATGTACAAAGTGCTCCAATTGGCAGAGCAGACGGTTTGATATGTACAAGGTTCTCCTATTATCAGAGAAGACAGTAATCTGGTTGTGTCGGAGGCTTGGCTCCGGGATACCTGCAAAGAATTCAAAGTTAGTCCTTAGCAATATGAGACTGAAACAAATTGAACAATAAAGGAGGATTGGAAGCTCATGTAGTTGTAGCAGGTCCGGCGTTGATTCTGTTATTATCTGGCGCCCTTTGATTTCTTTCATTCATACGCTCAAAGAAAAATTCTCAGTAGGGGAGGAGCGTTGATTTGTGTTGATCGTGAGTCTGGCCTTGCCCTAAATCTGGTGGATTATTCCTTGCAGTTTGGCCGGTGGAAAAAGTAGTATTTTGAAAGTTATTTTTCAAAAAATCATTTATATTTATAGCAAATGTCGTCGTACTGGATTATGACATGTTTTGACGCTTCCCTCGATGCGAGTATCATTTACCGATGGCTCTGCTTTGCTAATGATGCTTTTCTGGATATGCCCCTGATGACGTAACTTCCTTGCTGATGCGATCATTTCCTGATCTAAACAATGAATTACAAAGGATTTCCTAGGGCGTTTACCGAACCTTTTCGGGTTGCCTATGTATCTAAACGAATCAGGTCTGAGCATAGTTCGAGGGTATGAGTAAATGAAATATTGAAATGATCCAGCCTGAATCAGGCAGCCTACGTATCCAAATGGAATCAAGTCAAAATGTAGTTCGATTATAATAGATGCAAAATGATAGAACTTTGAAATGTATGATCGAGTCTGACTCAGACTGACTACATATCCTTACGGACTCAGGTCAAGACATAGTTCAGTTACAATAGATGATTGTATCAAATATAGATTGTCTATGTATTCCTATCGAAGGAAATCGAATCGTGGCATAGTTCCGAATACATGAAAAATGATATTTTGATTTTCTACTCCAAGATTATGATCGGAACCTATGAGGGTTGCTTTCGTATCCCACCGTAGGAAGTCAGGTCGGGCGTAGATCTGTTACAATAAAAACCTGACTCTATTATCTTCAAATGTAGTTTCTCTTGATTGCGCCTGAATTGATGGGCTTTGTGCTCACTCTGCTGTCCATTCTTTCTATGATTAGTTCTCCTCCTGGCAATACCCGATAGACCATATAAGTACCTGACAATTTGGCGCGAACTTCCCCTTTCCCTCTTCTTGATGGGGAAATACCTTCTTCAAAACCGGTTACTCCGGCATGAACTGATGAGGTTTCACTTTCCTGTTGAATGAACTGGCCATCCAATTTTGATATAGTTGATCATGACAAACTGCATCCATCCTCTTTTCATCGTTGAGCATGAGTTGTTCTTGCCTGACACGTATCCATTCTACGTCGTCCAAATTGGATTCCTAGATAATTCTTAGATATGGAATCTCGACCTCTACGGGTATTACAACTTCAGTACCATATACCAACATGTATGGCGTTGCCCTGGTGGATTTCCTCATCGTGGTGCAGCAATCAAGTAGGGCAAATAATAGTTTCTTATGTCATTGCCTTTGATTGTGCACTATCTTTCGCAAGTTCATCTTGATATTTTTGTTAGCTGCTTTAAATGCTCCATTCATCTGTGGAATGTATGCTATGGAATTATGATGAACGATTTTGAACTTCTCGCAAATGTCTTTCATGAGATCGCTGTTAAGATTAGCTGAATTATCCATTATGATTGACTCCGGGATCCCAAATCGGCAGACTATGTTTTTACGCGAGAAATCTGTCGCCACCCTCTTTGTAACAGCCTTGTATGTGGAATCTTCGACACATTTAGTGAATTAATCAATGACTACCAAGATGGAATGATGTTCATTTGACGTGGTCGGCTCTGCGGGTCCAACTACATCCATGCCCCAAGCAGCGAATGGCCAAGAAGAACCCATTACATTGAATTCATTCGGCGAAAACTGAATGAGATCCCTGTGAATCTGGCACTGGTGACATTTTTGCACATAACAAATGATTTCCCTTTCCATGGTCATCCAAAATTATCCAGCCCTTAGAATCTTCCTGGCTAACATGAAACCATTCATGTGAGTCCCGCACGTTCCTAGATGTATTTCTTTCAATAATCTTGTTTCTTTGACAGCATCTATACACCTTAATAGACCCAAGTCTGGGGTCCTCCTGTACAAGACTTCCTCGTTAAAGAAAAGTGACTTGCCAATCTTCTAGTGCTCGCTTTTGACTGGTGGTGGGACTCTCTGGATATTCTCTTGCTTTAAGGAATATCTTGATGTCATGATACCGAGGCTTTCCATATGGTTCATCATCTTCATGGAAGCAGTATGCATACTTATCCCGGATCTCTAACTAGATGGGGTCAATGTAACTCTTGTCTAGGTGTTAAATCATGGATGACAATGTTGCAAGAGCATCAGGGAATTCATTCTGGATTCTGGGGACATGTTTGAAATCTATCTTGGTGAACTTCTTGCACAATTAATTTACACAATACAAGTATGGGAGGATCTTAACATTCTTGGTGGTCAATTCACCATGAACTTGATAGATCAGCATATCAGAATCTCATATGACCAAAAGTTTCTTGATGTTCATAGCGATCGCCATCCTAATCCAAAGGATGCATGCCTGATACGCTACCATATTATTTGTACATGAGAACCTTATCATTGCTCAAATAGAATAATGTTGTACCTATTCAGCGATTAAGACTGCCCCGTTTCCCACTCCCTCGAAATTTGCAGCTCCATCGAAGAACATTCTTCACCCCAAGTTTGACTCTGAAATGTCCTCCCCAGTGAATAACACCTCTTCATCCGGGAAATATGTGGTAAGTGGCTCGTAGTCTTTGTCAACTAGTTTTATTCTAGATGATCGACAATTTCTTGTCCTTTAATACCTTTCTATGTCACGTATACGATGTTGAACTCTTTAATAGCTTTCGATGCATTGCATTTGAGGTCTAGAACTTGCCCTGTGTGTTTGCAAAGCAAAATAGTAGTTGCATTCTGTCTCGGAAGTGATATAGGCATTTCTTTGTTGAACAAGTTATTTGCTTTTACCCACCTAATTGTTATGTATCTTAGTTAACCCCTTTGAGCCTATAATGTTATTTCCTTGGCAACCACATTACAAGCCTTACGCATTTCTTTGAATTGACCATCTATTTGAACCTTTTACCTCTCGTGAGTACTTGAATTTGTTATGAACTTTATAAAAGTTAAAGTATGGGGTGGTTGATTTGACTTTTGAGTGGAACTATTGAAATAAGCAGAAAGGTGCACTGTATTAAAAAAGTAAGAGCCGCTTGAATTGAAAAAAAGAAAAGAAAAAAAATAGTTGTATTGTTGTGCAAAATATTCTTTTATAGTGGCGACTCTTGATGTAATTGTGCTTAAAGAAGTAGGGAGTTGATGTATATTGATGTGAAGGTGGAGTTTTGGTTTGACATACGTGTGGGGTTTTGAACAATGAAATGTTTGCATTAAAGTCCTTAGGGAGGTGTAGTCACTATACCTACATGTATCATACTCTTCCCACAACCTACATTACAATCAATTAAAGTCCTACTTGATCCCTGACTGAATGAGCTCAATTAGTAGAGTATTACACTACGGGCAAGCTTATGGTACGTCTTTTGTGGCACATGAATGTTGTTTCTAAAAGTGAGCGAATTATTTCTATCTTGAGTTCCTAATTGTTCTTAAATTTTATTGTGTGTGGAAGTTGTCACCATTAATGTGTGAGGGCACTTGATTCACGAAGGAAAGGTAATGTCATTGACCTCTATGTTAGAGTAAGTGAGGGGGTTATAATTAATGCGTGGTGCTTGTGAGTCAAATCTTGAGGCGATGATGTTACGGTATTGTGCTTAATCTATTTTAAATATTCTTGGTATGATGAGTTAGGAGAGTTGTTTAAAAATGTCGTGTCTATATAAAGTGTCGTCTGATTGCTCAAGCACGAGCAATGGTTTAAGTGTGGGGTGTTGATGGTAGGCTATAATCTCGTATTTTAGTAACTTATTGCACTCTAATTTACTTCATTTTACTTGGGTTGAGCTTTAATTTTTAGTATTTTGCACTTATTGCGTATTTTATACCTTGTAGGAATGATTCCGAGTTATGTAGATGTTGGGGAGCTAAATCAAATAATTGGAGCTTTGAAGTCTGAGTAAAAGCCCAAGGGGTTAAGCCGGGATCACGTTCAGGGGTCGAGGATCACTTCTGGACGTTTAAACTCAAGGAAAAAGCAACACTCTGAGGAAATGCACTAATGCGATGCACCATGCGTAGCATTGTGCGACGCATCGGTGCCAATGTGCGTTAGAAATTTGAGAAGTTCAAAGACTTGTAATTTTTGGGTAAGACAGAAAAATACACTAATTCTAGGCATAGTGCGTGGCATAGTGCATAGCATCAGTAAACAATTCTGTCAGACAAGCTAAGTTGAGAGAGTTTACGACTGAGAAAATTGCACGGACACACCGAGCGTAGCACAGTGCGACGCATGAAAAGCAATAAATTTGCAAGTTTTTCTATTTCGGCTAGGAAAGGGTGATTTCATCTAGGCCCAACCCTACTTGGTATAAACACATGGAAAATATTATTTTCTGGACTTCTGACATATTTTAGACCTAAGGAAGCCAAGGAGGAGTTGGAGGAGCAAAAGCACAAGGATTTCATCATTCCTTCCTCACTCAAGACCCGAGTTTGGATCGAATTTATGTTTTCCTATACTTTAATTATATTTGTGATGAATTGCTTCATATTTATGGAGTAGTTCTCTTTAGGGTTTGATGGATTTGGTGTATTGATTATTGTTTATAGATTATAACTCTAGTTTTATGTATTGAAGTATTTTTGGTGATTTAATTGTTGCATCTATACTCACTAGTTCATGTAATCGAGAGAGGCATAACTTGTGATATCTTTGCATTATATTGTTGGTTGAGTTCATTAATTCTTCTTAGTAATCGAAAGAGGCTAGTTGAATTATTGATTAAACCTGGTTAGGAGAATAATAGAAAAAAGTTTTCCTAAATACTAATCCACTACGCATTCTTGTATATCTTCACGTGCTTAAAATTGGTTCATCTTGTGAGGTTAAGACTTAATCAAAAGAGGAGTTTTTTCTAAAAGTTTGAACTAACAATTGAGTGAATTCGAGAGACTCACTTAAACATTAGAAGTGAATTATCTAAAGTTAGATCCCAAACAATTATTATGCACATATCCTATCAACCCCTATTTTCTCCCATTTTAACTTCTTTGCTTGTTCCTTGTTGTGATTATCATTAGTCAATAGCTTTAGATTCTTAGTTATTTTTAGTTAGACATCCTCTAAATCTTAATTCATGATCATCTTAGATAGCAATCAAGCTATAAACTATGAAAATATTGTTTAACTCCAATCCCTGTGGATACGATATTATACTATACTATCTTTGACTAGAAAGCATAATTTAAGTGTGTGTTTCGAGCTCGTCACCAACTTTATCCCCGAATTCACACTTCGCAGGGTTCGGCTTCAAATTGTCCCTTCACAATCGTTCGAAAAACTTCCTCGAGTCATTTAAATGACCAGCACTCTCCTGTGACTTGATTATGACATCATCTACATATAATTCAATCTCCTTATGGATCATAATATGAAGAAAGGGTTGTCATGACCCTCATGTAAGTGACACTGTCATTCTTGAGGCCAAATGCCATGACCCTGTAGTAGTAAACTCCCCATGGCGTGGTGAATGTTTTCTTCTCTACATCTTCTTCATGCACTAAAATCTGGTGATATCCAGCAAAACAATCGACAAAAAATTGTAAATCGTGCTTCGCACAGTTGTCAATAAGTATATGGATAATTGACAGAGTAAAGTCATCCTTGGGACTCGCTTTGTTGAGATCTCGATAATCCACGCATATCCCAATCTTTCTAACCTTCTTAGGCACTGGTACAATGTTGCACAACCGGGTGAGACCTCTTCTTTGATTCTCTTACTCAGATCAAGCTTGATTTTTCAGGTTTTCGCTTGACTGGTGGCTTGGCGGGATCGGTGGCAATCAGTGTGAGATGATTTATGTACTTAGTCCAAGCATATCATCATACAACCAGGAAAATACATCGATGTATTGTTGGAGGTGCTCTACCAATTCTCTCTTATGTTCTGCTTCTAGGTGAATGCTGATCAGAGTCTCTTTTATGACTTCTAGATTTCTCAGATTGATCACTTCTGTTTCTTTGAGATTTTGCTTCGTCTGGCTTTCTAACTATTCAATATCATGCTGTAGGTTCTTGAGAATCATACTAGCGTCGTACTCTTTGTAGTTCAGATCATTGTGCTCGAGGGTTTCATTACATGTCATAATCGTGGAACACGGCTTTTTTTGTTAATTTGATCACTAAAAGAGGCAAGTTTGCAATGATTTTTAGGTAAAATAATTCTTTTATTTCATTGAAAGGAATTACTTATCACACAAAGAGACGATTTAATAAAAAAGTACAGGCATGATTCAAGCCTCAGTTGACCATGCAGTTTTCAAAAGATACCACAATTCTACACTTCCAAGACTCCCAGTGAACCAGAGATGGACTGGATGTCCAGTTCTGCAAGGCCTCTCATGGTTCGGCATCCCTAATGGCCTATCAACTTTTCCACAGCATTCATCGATCAATGACACGAATAACCTTGTTATCCCTCCGATGATCTCTTCTTGTTGTGGTAAGCTCTGACCCGAGCCCGAAATGTACTCTGGGATGAAAATATTCTCCCCAGAGTTACTGTTGTACACTCATCCAGTTGTAGGTTGGTATCCTAAGAGGGCGATACCGTTCTGCCACTTTGGTTAAATTGGCTCAGTTATCCCATCTGTCCGGGATCCCAACCCATATCCAGGCATGTACCCATACTTCATGATTTCTTAAATTTTTATTCCGGACCCATAGGGTGACTGCGTGTAGTGGTCCCGTTTATTCTTCCCCATTTTCGTTGCTTGCATGATCTCGACTGCATGAAATACGACCCCATCATATCCCTCTATAAAAGGAACCGCATATTCTAAATAATCTAATCGGCTCCATTCCCTATGTATCACTATCTCCTGTCAATCCCATTCAGATTTCATACACTGATGGAGAGTATAAGAAACATCCTCTATGAGGTGTGTCTAGGGCATTCCTAGTAGCAGATTATAAGAAGAGGAGATGTCCATCATCTGGTACAATACCGAAAACTCAACGGGTCCAATTTGTAAAGCTAGGTAGATTTCTCTGATGGCGTCTTTCTACGATCCCTCGAAATTCCTTACCCTCACATGGCTCTTTTTTACCTCTCTTAAGTGGATGCCTAACTCTCACAGAGTAGAGAACGGGGAAAAATTTACTTTGGATCCCCCGTTGACATGTCCTAAAGATATGACTTTGTCTCCTTACTTGACAGTGATGTATAAAACTGTGTTGTGATCTATTCCTTCCATCGGACGTTCGTCCTTCCAAAAAGAGATTTTGTTTGCCTCCACCATCTTCCCAATGGTTGCTGCCAGTGCCTCACTGGAGGTATTTCCTGGCACACTCACCCAACTTAACACCTTTACCAAAGCGTCTTTGTGGCTGTCAGAACTCATCAACAAGTTCATGATTGATATGTGGGCAAGGGTCTTTCTATGCTGCTCTTCTATGAAATATTCCTTGGCCGACATCTTTCTCCAAAACTCTGTTGTCTTTGCGCATGTTATGTTCCTCATTTGGTTCAGTTCTCTGTTTGAATATCCTCGGTTCAATTCCTCATGAGCGTAGAATCTCCCAGATCTAGTCATCCAAAGAGCGGACGCAGTTTCTGTCATTTTTTCCTTTCTTTTCAACTGATAAGTCCATGGGACTACCTTGTACTCCTGTTCCAACCCTCTCTTACGGCAATGATGGGCCGTGGTTGATATGCTTGAACCATTACTGGCGGCTTTAATTGCACAGAGATTAATGGGGCTGCCCGAGGAGTTATCCTTGCTGCTTCAGTATTCCCGATAGCAATAATAGTCCCCTTTAACTCATCGTCCTCCTTCAAGGTATTCATATTTGCTCCTTGGTTTCTGTTATTTTGTAGTGGGTTATAGTTTACATTTAATAGGTTTGGGGTGCATTAGATAGCTCCACTCTTGATCAGCATTTCGATCTCGTGCTTCAAACCATATCAATCCTTGGTATCATGTCTAGGAACATCTGAATGATAAGCACAGTGTTTGCTTGCATCGAAATACATTCTTAAATATCAATGCTCCCCGGGGTAGCAACCACATAGACATAAACATAAATTAGTATAAAATGTTTAGTTTTATTGAAAAAATCAAGTGAAAAAATGAAGGAATTATAGTATAAGAAAAACTGTAATAGATCCCAATTTTTTTTTGACCCAAACCAATTCATTTAGCCAAGCTACACCAAATAGAACATATATTCCACTATTAGGATTGCATAAAATTAAAGACCAAAAAAATCATCCGCAATACATATCTTAGCCAAAATTTTCCAATTAGCTCAAAAATTTAATACACTTAAACATCGCGAATCAATAATTTAGAAACAAAAATTAAAACACCTTGTTCAATCGGGCAGTAACAACTTGAAGCTTAGAATAAACCTTATCAGCAGGAGACCCCAATATTAAGTTACAAAGTGAATCCCTAGCGTTTTATTACTATTTGAAAACAATCCTAATATATGTATCTTTGTATCCACAATCAAAATCCTCGTCTTTGTCACATTCTCTATAGCAAATTTCGTCTTCCCTCCTTTCCCCAGCAGTTTCCCAATAGCTCAACACAAACCGATACCCTATTCAGATTCCATGCTTCAATCAAAAGAAAAATATCAAATCAACAAAAAATTAATAATCCAAATAAGGAAGTAATGACTAAAGAAAAAACCCCAAAATCCTCATAGAGGAGAACCCTATATCTGAACTCTTTCTCATAACCTACCTCTTCTTGATGGTCATCGACTTCCACGGGCATGAGAGTGTTTTAGCCTTCTTTGATGTATTTGAAGCTATATGCATTTTGAGATGTGTTCTTCTGATATGTTCTTCATCTGTGATTGAAGCTAAAAATAATGGTTTGAAGCTATGCGTTATTTAGTTTTTAGAAGGTTAAAGCTTTGTTTTATTATGTTTTGAAGCTACCTAGGTTTAAGAAAAAAAGTGGGTCTAAAGATATTAATATTATTATATTGAAAATAAGAAAATATAAAAATTGTGCGCGGGATTATCCAAATTAGAAGGAAAATAAGGAGGGAACTAACAACCATTCCCATTAGACTTTTTTACCAAAACTTGTTGCCACATTTTATTCTATTGCAACGGTTACTAAAATCGCTGCAAGAAGTACCCATATTGCAACAGTTCTTAAACTAATGCAATAGTTTGATGGCAAAAGTGTTTCAGTAGCATCAACAACCTTATGCAACGGTTATAGCAACGGAACTAGAGGGTCTATTGCAACAGTTATGTAAGTGTTGCGAAACTATCCATTCCCATAGGTCCAATTTCTTGTAGCGACATCTGACGAGTGCATACTCATCCTCGTGACAGTCGTGCAAACTTTCTCAAGCGATCTTAAATCTAATCATAATATGTACATTTGACTATATAGAAGGAAAATTCTTCACAGAAGCCTCATAAGAATCACATAACCTCAATGCTTCTCCCATGAGATAACCAACCTACTAGCCTTAAATCAGCATACTTCTATGACCCTACCATGGCCACAACCATTATGCAATAAATTAATCAACCCAAGTCTATACTCGTCAATAAGATACAAGAATAAATTTTATTCCACTAGTGAAAAACCGGAAAATCCACCAATACATCCACATCTTAAGACTATACAACACATCGAGACAATAATTAAGCATCCAAAACCCTTCGTATCCCGAGAAAATATTTCTCGTCACATACAAACTATCTAAACATAGTCCTTAGTCACATAATACTCATCACATTACTATCTTGACACTCACTGAGCCATCAGTCCTCCAGACTGTCATGCCTTACAACACAGGAAAATATCCTGTAGCTCATCCACGACATTAAAAGTTGTCGGTGCAAAGAGGTATAGAGTACTCAATATCTCATACGAATCGAAGAGAAAGAAACTGATGATTTACGCACAAGAAACAAAGTTGGCTGATAAATAAAGAAAGAAAGGAAGTCACTTAGATGCTCATAGACTCTCAAAGATAGGTTTGGACAACATCATACTGATTCGCTAGACATCGGACACTAGCCTCCATTTCATCCACCCGGCTCGAATGCGATGTGTGACATCCTATTTAATCTCCTCATTTTCTTGGATCACAAACCCAAGATACTTGTAACTTCCTCTCTTGGGGATGACTTATGAATCTAACCTCACGTCCATGTACGCTTTCTCCTTCACGTTACTGAACTTGCACTACAAGTATTTTATCTTTGTCCTACTCAACTTGAAACCTTTAGACTCTAGGGTCTGTCTCCAAACCTCCAACATCTCATTAATACCTCCTGTCATCTTCTCAATCAATACGATATTTTCTCAAAATAGCATACACTATGGCATCTCCCCTTGAAAGTGGTGTGTCAGTGCATCCATTGCCAAAGTGAATAAAAATGGACTAAGCGATGATCCCTGGCATCATAACCGGAAAATGATTTGAGTTTCCTCTCAATGTCCTCACTTGAGTTTTAACTCCATCATACACGTCTTTAATCACTCTAATGTATGCTACAGGAGCGCCCCTAGCCTCTAAGAATCTCTATAGAACCTTCATTGGGATTTTATCATACGCTTTCTCTAGGTCAATAAATACCATATGCAAATCCTTCTTCATTTCCCTATACTGTTCCACCAACCTTTTGACAAGGTGGATGGCTTCCGTGGTTGAACGATCCGGCATGAATCCGAACTAGTTCTCAAAAATGACAAATTCGGCTGCCGGATAATGAACCTGAAATGATTCATGAAATCCTCAACCATGTCTTGCCATTATCTCCAATTCCTGGGATCTTATCTGGTATACCATATACCAGGTGAGTGCTTCTATAGTCAAACTTTTTATAAATAACATCATTCTCAACTTCTCGTACCTTCCCCCTCCTACTAGCTTATCACAATAGTCCCTTATCAAAGTTTGGAGGTTTGTATCATGATGGCATGTCGACATCTGGATGTATGCACAAATCTTCATAGTCTAATCACTTGTTCCCTCGAGGGACCTGCAAGCTCTTCATTTGCTTTCTCAGGACCCGTAACTGTTCTGACAATGACTCATCTTCTTGAGATCTTGCTTTCTTTTCCATCTCAGCATACTGATCGATCTCATAAGGCACCCTGACCATGACAGCCGCAGAGAAAATTGGTTCTCCTATAATATATATGGGTGGAACATACCGCTCACGGGTGGTGGTGTGTGCCACAGGTATATACTGCGTATGGGTGTTTGCAAAGGTAACATTATCATGAGGGGAAGTTTGGACCAAGTTGATTTTTGTTAGGGGATTTTGCGGAGCTTGAATGTTATTGGGAATGTTAGGCATATGTATGGGACGGTTTGGTGGATTTGTAGGGATAACTAGTTGTATTGCCTGAGACATGACGGGGATTGTAGTACTGGCAGGTTGCCGGGTTGATGAAGGAAAATGGTCCGAGATCGAGTCTAGTGCTGGGAAGCGGGGTGGTTATAGGAGCGTGGTCATGGACAAATATTCTAGTTCCCGGATCTGATGTACTTCCTCTCTCAATCATTCCATTTCTTGCTCCATCTCTACGACATATTCATCGTTACGAGTTTCGTCTCTTTCCTTGAACCTCCTAGTGCATCAGTTGCTGCCCAAGAATTTTCGACCGGGTTATCTGTGGCTGTCTTCTTTCCTTTGGACCTCATGTTCTATGGTGGCTTGGCCAGTTTAATTATCAACATAAACCAACCTCTGTTCGGGGGGATAAATAATAACATAAACAAGTAGAAAGCAAAACAAGATGTAAATTAGATTAGGAAATATACAGAAATAATCACACAGAGCAGCTAATTCACATATTGAACAAATGTATTCCTAAAGTAGGGGACCTCTCTTTGCCGAAGGTAGGCCTACATCTTAAGTGTTAACAAAATATCCAAATTATTTGACTCCGGATCCAGTTGCAAAATTATTTTTTTATTGTAAATCTTGATAGTTACAACATGATGACACGTACTACAAAGCTTTCACAAGGGATATAGAATAATGGTCAGATTTTACAACATCGTCCCTCCGGGATTTTACAAAGAGTTCATGGGCTTATAAAATTTTCCTTAGGAAATTTAAAAGGTATAGATGAAAATCAACAACCAACTCAGTAATCCTCTGCTCAATCTTCCCCTAAGAGCTTTTCCTCTAGCTCTCCCTCGGTATCTTCATGATGATATTCCGGCTCCTCCTATGGGTCCTCTTCTGGCTCATCTTTGGACTTGATCTGCACGTACTCCATGATGGTAGGCTATAATTATGTGTTTTAGTCACTTATTCCACTCTAATTCACTATATTTTGTTTGTTTTTGAACTTTAATTGGTAGTGTTTTGCACTAATTATGTATTTTATGCCTTGTAAGAGTGATTCCGAGCTATGTAGATTTTATGGAGCTAATTCGAGCTATTTGGAGCTTTGAAGTCTGAGTAAAAGCCCAATGGATTAAGCCGGGATCATGTTTTTTTGGTCAAGGACCACGTCTAGACATCAAAAATCAAGTTTGGAGCCGTACTTTGAGAAATTTGCACTACTGCGGCGCATGGGGCACCGCAGCAGTGCGAATCCTGCTGCCTGATGAATTGTTGAGCCCTCTGGATTTCCCCACGATGGCGCATCACCCCATGTGGCGTGCCTGTGCAAGATTTACACAGTGAAAATCCTATTTCGGCTAGGAAAGAGTGATTTCGTCTGGGCCCGACCCTATGTGGTATAAATACATGGAAAATGCTATTTTCTGAACTTTTGACATACTTTGGACCTAAGGAGGCTAAGGAGGAGTTAAAAGAATACAAGCACAACGATTTCATCATTCCTTCCTCACTCAAGACCCGAGTTTGGATTGGATTTATGTTTTCCTATACTATAATTTTATTTGTGATGAATTGCTCCATATCTATGGAGTAGTTCCATTTAGGGTTTGATGGATTTGTTGTGTTGATGATTGTTTGTAGATTATAACTCTAGTTTTATGTATTGAAGTATTTTTGGATGATTTAATTGTTGCACCTATATTCACTTGTTCATGTAATTGAGAGAGGCATAACTTGTGGATTCTTTGTATTATATTGTTGGTTGAGTACATTAATTCTTCTTAGTAATCAAAAGAGGCTAGTTGAATCATTGATTAAACCTAGTTAGAAGAAAAATCGAGAGAGGTTCTCCTAAAGACCAATCCACTACGCATTCTTGGATATCTTTACGTACTTAAATTGGTTCATGTTGTGAGGTTAAGACTTAATCGAGAGAGGAGTTTTTGCTGAATGTTTGAACTAATAATTGAGTGAATTCGAGAGACTCACTTGTACATTAGAAGTGAATTATATAGAGTTAGATCCTGAATAATTATCTTGCACCTATCCTATAAAACCCTATCTTCTTCCATTGATAACCTTCTTTGCTTATTCTTTGTTTCGATTATAATTAGTCAATAGCTTTAGATTCTTAGTTAATTTTAGTTAGACATCTTATAAATCTCAACTGTCGATCATTTTTGATAGCAACCAAGCTACAAACTACGAGAATACTATTTAAATCTAATCCATGTGGATACGACATTATACTATACTATATTTAATTAGCGAGCAGAATTAAAGTGTGTCTTATGCTCATTAAATTTTGGCATCATTGCCGGGGATTGGCAATTAATATTGTTTGAAAGAGTTTGTAGATCTAATAGGGAATTTTTTCTTTTTATTTCTATTTTCTGTCTTTATGTTTGGTGTTCGTTGACTGTGCGCAGGTTACAGGTTTAGATTAGTGCATGATACGAGCTTCTGCGAAAGAAGTGCTACCATATGAGCCTGAAATAGAAAAACAATTGCGACAGCTGAGGAAGGAAAGAAATATCACCGAGACATCAGAAAAGGTTGGGCAATCCTCAACCAAAGAACTTATGGTTGGAAACGGTTATGATAATGTAGATTTGGCTACAAGGGAGGTACCCCAACAATGAGAAAACGTTGCACGGGACGTTGAGGAAGCAGTTATTAGAGATGCACAGATTATCTATGAAGAAGAGAGGGGCCGGAGAATTGATCAAAATCAACCCTTGGCTGCAGAGAAGTTCGGAAATATAGCTCCCATGCCTGGGAGATCACTGGGTGATTATGCTAGACTGGTCTACAATTAAGGCTTATCAAGTGTTAGACCACCTCCAATTGCAACTAACAATTTCGAGTTGAAGCAAGGGTTGCTTTAAACCATTCAGAATTGTTATGTTTTTAGAGGAAATATAAATGAAGATCCAAACACATATCTAATGGACTTCGAGGAGATTATGAACATCTTTCAATACAATGGGGTGTCACAAGATGCAGTGAACTTAAGGGCATTTCCCTTTTCACTAAAGATGATGCAAATCAATGGCTTCGAAGCTTGCCCACGGGATCGATTAGAAAATGGGAGGAGATGACCAGAAAATTTCTTGATAAATATTTCTCCTCAACTAAGAGGGGAAAGTTTAGAAGAGAAATTCATAACTTCTGCTAGAAACAGACTGAAACTATTTTTGAAACATGGGAGAGGTTTAAAGAGACAGTTCGAAAGTGTCAACATAGTGGAATTGAACTCTGGGTGCAACTCCAGACTTTTGGGATGGATTGACACCGCCCCCCAGTAGAACATTGAGCAATGCAGCCGGAGGCCCTTTGATGAAGAAGACTTCAGAGGAGATAGTTATAATTCTTAATGAGTTATCTTAAGATGCTAATCAGTGGCCCTCGGATAGTGCTGAAAGAAGAAAATCATATGGTGCTCACCAAGTTGATGCTAATACATCTGTGCAGGCATAACTTGATGCTATGGCTAAAGAAATATGGAAGCTGACCTTAGCCACGAAACAAAGTGAGCCTCATGCAGCTTGTGATATATGTGGCAGAGGATACCCTACTCATGGGTGTCAAGCCTCAACTGAGGAAGTAAATGCTGTGGGAAATTATAATTTTAATCCAATGGCTCAGAAGCACCCCGAGTTTTCATCGAGTTCACCTGGGGGTACAGCTAATGCATGGAAACAAAACAACCCCAGATTTTAGGGACAAGGAGCTCCTTCTTTTATGAATCAGCCGAGGTAGCAGTTTCAGCCTCAACAGCCCAATCAGCTTGGTCTAGAAGATCTCATGAAGGCCTTCATTGTGAAAACTGATGAAAGATTTGAAGTACAAGGGGCAACAATTCGGAATTTAGAGAAGCAAGTGGGAGAGATTGCAATAATATTATTTGAGAGGATTCTAGGCTCTCTCCCTTCTGATACTGAAAGAAATCCCAAAGACACGGTGAATGTTTTGACCTTGAGAAGTGGTCAAGTGTTGTGACCTTGTGAGGAGAGAAAGCATATGCATGCGCTACCTTCCCCTCAAAAGCTATGTAGAGAAAAGCTGGACAAGCAGTTTGAGAGATTTTTGGATGTGCTGAAGCAGGTTCATGTAAACTTACCATTCACAGAAGTGCTCTCACAAATGTCTTCTTATACTAAATTCTTGAAAGAGATCCTTACAAAGAAGAGGAAAATAGAGGAGACCTCAATGGTCAAGCTCACAAAGCATTATAGTGCGATATTGCAAAATAAACTCCCACAAAAGTGTGGAGATCCAGGGAGTTTTATGAAACCTTGCTATTTAGGAACTATTAATTTTGATAAGTCTTTATGTAATTCTGGTACCTCAATTAATTTAATGACTTTATCTATTTACAGAAAACTGAAGAAGGAGATTGGAGAGATAAGGTCTGCACCAATATCGTTGCAGCTGGCAGACCAAACGACTTTAATACCCGAGGTGATAGTGGAAGATGTGTTAGTTTGGGTGGATAAATTCGTATTTTCTATGGATTTTATAGTGGTGAATATGGAGGAAAATAAGGAGGTCCCCCTCATCTTAGGAAGACCATTCTTAGAGACGGACAGAGCAATATTAGATATACATGAGAGAAAATTCATGCTTAGAGCGGGTGAGGAGACTGTGACTTTAAGATAGATATAGAAAAGGGGGTGCAAAAAGGAAAACCAGTTGCAAGTGTTGAGTGAAAAATGAAGGGCTCGAAAGAGAAGGTTGCAGTGAGCGAGAAAGAAAAGTGTGGGGTGTACCCCGAAAAGGCTGAGAAGAAGTTATCTCTGTGGATGTATGCATTAGTTCGGGCATAGGGAATGGAGCCCGACTTCGACTCAGACCTCGACTAGATATTCAGGAAAGTTTCATTTACCTTATGCTTTTTAATTTTGTGTCATGGGAACATGCCACAACTTAAAGTGTGGGGTGGGGGATATTTGTATGTATGTATATTAGTTTTCTTTTTGTTAGTTTTAGATAGCAGAGATAGAAAAAAAATTGAAAAAAAAATAAAATTTTTAAACATTATCGATTTTTCCCGATGATGGATATCATCGACAGGTTCCTTGAGGGATTAGAGTTGAAGGAAAAAAATACAAAAAGATTTTCGTTTGTAGGTAGTATAATAATTTCCCCTTGGTTTTTCTTTGTGTCGCGGTTCTTTTCCAAGGGTTTTGTTTGAACCGGGTATAGTTAGTTGTAGTTTTATTTCTTTAGGAGTTTGAGACCTTGTGTTGTGATTTGAATTGAAGGCAATATCTCAAGACTTTATTATACCTTGAGAATTGTGAGTGCTTTAGCTATGACACTTAGGCTCAGTTTTTGACTCTTATATAAGTACCTTAAATTATATGATCTTAACTTTGCTTAACTGCTTTGACTAGAGTGTCTTGATAGTCCAATCCTGAGTGAGTTATGTGCCATGTATGTGTGAGGTTTTGTGTTTTGTGCATTGCATTTGATGTCTAGAACTTGCCCCGTGTGTTTGCAAAGTGAAATAGTAGTTTTATTCAGTCTTGGAAGTGATATAGGCATTTGTTTATTAAGCCAGATATATGCTTTTACCCCCAGAATTGTTACGTATCTTAGTTAACCCCATTGAGCCTGTATTCTTGTTTCTTTTGCAACCACATTACATGCCTTACCCATTTATTTAAATTTACCCTTTATTTGAATCTTTTACCTCTCGTGAGCATTTAAATTTGTCATGAGCTTTATAAAGGTTAATGTGTGGGGTGGTTAGTTAGGCTTTTAAGTGGAACTATTGAACTAAGGAGAAAGGTGCATTGTTTTGTAAAAGTAAGAGCCACTTAAATTGAAAAAGAAACGAAAAAAATAAGTGTATGATTGTGAAAAATATTCCTTAATAGTGGTAACTTGATGTAATTGTGCTTAAGGAAGTAGGGAGTTAATGTATATTGATATGAAGGTGGAGTTTTGGTTTGACATAAGTGTGAGGTTTTGAATGGCTAATTATATTTATTAAAGTGCTTAGAGGTGTAGTCACTCTTATATCTAAATGTTTGCTACCCATCCTACAACTGACATTGCAACCAATTAAAGTCATACTTGATCATTGACTAAATGAGCTCAATTAGTAGAGTAGTACACTACAGACATGCCTATGGTACATCTTTTGTGGCATAATAATGTTGCTTCTAAGAGTGAGTGAATTCTTTCTATCTTGAGTTCCTAATTGTTCTTAAATTTTATTGTGTGTGGAACTACTTTCTATTGATTGTGTGAGGGCACTCGATTCACGAAGGAAAGGTAATGTCGGTGACCTCTGTGTTAGAGTAAGTGAGCGGGTTGTGAAAAATGTGTGGTGCTTTTGAGACAAATCTTGAGGCAAGGATGTTACGATATTTTGCTCGATATGTTTTAAATATTCTTGGTATGATGAGTTATGAGAGTTATTGATGGTAGGCTATAATTACGTGTTTTAGTCGTTGATTGCACTATAATTTACTGCAATTTGTTTGTGTTTGAGCTTTAATTGGTTGTATTTTGCACTTAACTATGCAGATGTTGTTGAGCTAATTCGAGCTATTTGGAGCTTTGAAGCCTGAGAAAAGCCCAAGCGATTAAGCTGGGATCGTGTTTGGGGGTTGAGAACTAAGTCTGGACATTAAAATCATGTTTGGAGCCGTACACTGAGAAATTTGCACTAATGCGGCGTATGGGGCACCGCGTGGGGTGCCGCGGCAATGCAAATCCTGCTGCTTGATGAATTGTCGAGCTCTCTAGATTTCCCCACTAATGCCCCGCATGGCACATCGCCCCATGTGTCGTGCCTGTGCATTTTTTACAGAGTGGAAATATATTTCTTCTAGGAAAGGGTAATTTTGTCTAAGCCCAACCCTACTTGGTATAAATACATGGAAAAATATTATTTTCTGGAATTTTTACATACCATGGACCTAAGGACGCTAAGGAGGAGTTGGAACAGCACAAGCACAAGGATTTCATAATTCCTTCCTCACTCAAAACCCGAGTTTGGATTAAATTTATATTTTTATATACTTTAATTTTATTTGTGATGAATTGCTCCATATCTATGGAGTAGTTCCATTTAGGGTTTGATAGATATGGTGTATTGATGATTATTTATCGATTATAACTCAAGTTTTATGTATTGAAGCATTTTTGGATGATTTAATTGTTGCATCTATATTTACTTGTTCATGTAATCGATAGAAGCATAACTTGTAAATTTTTTGCATTATATTGTTGGTTGAGTTTATTAATTCTTCTTAGTAATCGAAAGAGGCTAGTTAAATCATTGATTAAACCTTATTAGGAGGATAATCGAGAGAGGTTCTCCTGAAGACCAATCCACTACGCATTCTTGCATATCTTCACGTGCTTAAATTGGTTCATGTTGTGAGGTTAAGACTTAATTGAGAGAGACGTTTTTGTTGAACGTTTGAACTAATAATTGAGTGAATTAGAGAGACTCGCTTGAACATTAGAAGTGAATTATCTAGAGTTAGATCCCGAACAATTATCTTGCACCTATCCTATAAAATCGTTTCTTCTCCCATTGATAACCTTCTTTGCTTATTATTTGTTTCGATTATTATTATTCAATAGCTTTATATTATTAGTTAATTTTAGTTAGACATCTTATAAATCTCAATTGTTAATCATCTTGGTTAGCTACCAAGCTAGAAACTACGAGAATACTATTTAAATCAAATCCTTGTGTATACGATATTATACTATACTATATTTGATTAGCAAGCAGAATTAAAGTGTGTTTTTTGTTACTCCACTACCTCATTGCCATCATCAGGTGGTGGTAACATATGGTTAACTGATCCTGGGACCACCTATTGGTGTATAGTGGAGGTGACAAAGTAGTGGGGTAATATCTTGTGATACACTTGCAATGATGCCCTCAAATCTTTCAGTTCTGCCAACCCTTCTCAGCAAGACCTGACCAACTAGTGTTTCTCAAAAAACCACACAAAGTACTCTGGCGTGCACCATGCATTTTTTCCCATACTCATCGTGACCAAATCACTCCATTCATCATGTACTCGTCTTACTCTCAGAATTGGGATATGTCCAATATGGTCATCCTCGAACAAAGCCATTTGAAACTATATGGGTATATCTTGTACCGAACTGTCTCAGAACTCTCAACGGTGCATAGGGCTGAATTACTTCCAATCCCATCAGCTCAATCAAATATGTCTTCGACACCTCACGATTGCTCTATCAATAAAGCCAAGAAAGCTTCCAGTTGATGATGTCTCCAATTAGGTGATGCAAAAGATCACACAATTCTTCTTGTCCATGGGGTGCTCCCCAGTGCCTCATTCTCTTTTCATGGATGTGGATCATTTTGCTAGTGCAAACGAAGTAATCGATGGTCGGCTCTCTTTGAAAGAAGTGCTCTGTAGCCCACACTTGCAGTAGCATGTTGTAAATCTTAAAGACGTTGTACCCCCTTGAACACGCTGTGAAAGCCCCGAACATCTCTGTCAATGGCATTAGGACAAGAGTGACTCTCAAATTCCCCCAAAATGTGGATAACACCAGAGGTAGCACATTAGTGTTCATCCGCCCTTCTCGCTGTGGAAAAACTAATATCTCCAACAATTCCAAAGAGAAGCTCAAAGGGCGAAGACTCTCCCATTTCTCTCTGTCACACTGACACTTTTCATGATGTAGATCATAGCTCTCTAGATGCACAAATCTATTAAACAATTTGTCTATATTTATCCACCTGTCTTTGACGTTCCTCATATTCTTGCTACTCTTTAATCCCAATACATAGAGAAACCTATGACTCGGTATGATGACCGGTATTATGGACTTTTGTCCAGCGAACGACAACTAAGTAAAGCTAGTAATCTCCTCGAGCATAGGTGTTATCTCATTGTCGACAAACTTAAAGACTGCTTTGGTCGGATCCCAGAATTCAATCAATAATCAAGTAAGTACTCTATCAGCTCGCACATTCATCAACGCAGTTAGCGCTTTAAGATGTGTCCTTATTCCGTCTCCGTGTTGTGGTTGATTTCCATCTAAAGAAAGAAAGGCTAGGTAAGTATGTTGCTCTGGATCTTTAGTGTCTTAATCTGGATTAATTTGTCATTTCACACAAGGCATGTCGTTAGGTGCATGACATGCTTTTGACATTAGGGAGGTTTTCTTACATGTGAGTCAATGCCATGGATCGACTCACCTAGGGTGTATGCAGCATGACCTATATTCACAATATCGTTCATTGAAACTAGAGAGTTATGAAAAGAAGGTTCGGAGGGGTGAAAAGACAACCCTAGCATTAATTATGAGTGATTGTGTACGGCTAAGACTCGATAGAAAAATGTGATGACGATTTATAAAAGCAGTAACAAATAATTGTGATAAGTTAGTGATAATATTAGGAATAAAGCAAGTGAACACATAATTGCAAATTATAAAGACATATAAACATATGGTGAATGTTGAGCAAAGAATATAAACAAATAACCCCAAGTGTTTGCTAAGATCAGAGCCCAAGTGTAAGAATTCCCAACACAGTTACCATATTATTGCACCCTATTTTCATGGGTCAAATAAAAATATAACATGTGGTTTCTCTGAGGTTAGTAAAAGAATAGTCGCTACCTAATATTTAAAAGGTATACTAGGGAACCGATAAGTCCATAAAGATCAATATCTTAACGATCCGCTAAACCCGTGAGAATCCCGGTAAGGGTTCTAGTTATTTTAAGGGAAAGGCTTTAGGCATCCCTTAAAACCTACATTAAAGTAATTCCTTATAATTAGGCTAAATATGAAGAAGAAATTGTTTATATTCTAAGTCTATCAATGGTTACAAATGCTAAGTGGGTCTATGTGAAAACTTGATAAAAATGTCATTCGTTTAATCTTATTGGAAGATACTTGTTTAAAAATGGGTTTCCAGTTTACAAAAGAGTATTTAATTTAAATTAAAAGTAGTGAGACCCTTTTAAAATGATGAAAGTTGTTTTTTTATAAAAGGTAGATAAATATGAGCTTATATTAATAACCAATTTTTACGAAGTGGGAAAGGTATACCTTGGATGTATTTTAAAGGGCTCGTTTAGATCCAAGTTATTCAACTATCAAAGCAAACTTTTGTTTAGTAAACCGAACCCAGATTGATTCTGCCCGCATCGCGTTTCTTTCCAAAATGTTTCAGCTACCAAATTTGCCTAAGTGATTCAATTGAAGACTTTTCAAAATCATTTTTTTGCTTAACCTGATTGAATTTTGTAAATCCTTTTATCAGAAAGCTCGTTAGAAAAATACAAATGAAACGAAAGAGAACTTTATTGATAAAATTGTTGATATATACTCAAATTTTAGAGATTATTAACCTTATAAAGTAAATAGCTAGCTTAAATATATTTACCTTTTACCTTACCAGATTTTGGTTACCCTAAGATCATTCCACTAATCAACCACAGCAAAGATAAGAATTCATAATATCAGTGTTAGTTTCATAATACAATACACAGAAATGGGCTAACAATGATAGAAATATAAAGTGGAGTGGATCTAGACTCTGTGAAGGGCTGACAAGTATTCAAGCCCATTTAAAAAATCAATCAGCAGCGGAGTTTAGTAACGGTAACACTATATGGAGAGTAGGCAGCCCAACGCAGTGATCTTGGGCCAGAGTTCACAATGAAATCCACAGGCCCAATATGTTCAGGCAAAAGAAGAAGGGAAATTAATTAGTATTTTGCACATAAAAGGTAAAAAATAGAAACATAAGAAATGAATATAACTATGATCTAAAGTAAATGAAGTAAGTCAAATTGTATCTATGATAACCCTCTAGGGATTAGTCAAAGTCAATAGACAACGGCTAGAGTGAACCACATTTTCCTTACAAGGTTTCCCTATGAACCCCTAGTACTTCAGAGTTCACAGAGGTTTCTAGAGCCCCGAGAAGTATTTCCTCTAGGGAAATATCCCTTGGCAATGAAATTATATCCTCAACGGAAGCCATATGCCACTGATCTCTAATGTCTCGTAAAGTTCGCCAAGGATTTAAGATTTTATGGTGCCAAGGTAGGCTAATATGTTGGACTGTTCAATGCATTGTGGAGTTGGTAGAAAATTAGCTGAATATGGCGATTATGCGGTCCCTTATGCGATCCCAGATCTGTTCCGCTGCTCACAGAACCATCGCAATTTAAACCAGGAGAAGCTTAATTTTGAAGGCCATTTCGCAGTCCAATGTGCGACCACAGATTCGTTTCGCAGACCTCATAGCCGTCGCATATCAGCAAGGAAAATTTTGGAAGGAGATTCTGCGGTCCAATATGCAATCGCAGAATTAGTCCACGGACTACAGAATCGGCCGCAGACTTGACCAGGCCCAATCCAGATCTGGAGCTCAACTCTGCGATACATTTTGCGGATCGCACAATGGTTCTATAGTGAAATCCGTGATCGCAGACCCAACTCAGAGGTTAAAGTTTTGAGAACTTTTACCAGACCTTCTTTTAATAAAAAATCATCGGGCGTCATCTTAGAAGGTTTCAGTTGTTAATTTAGAGAGAGGAGAGTAATCTAGAGAAAGAGTACGGAGCTCCAACATTCCTACTCATCAAATTCTTGCTCAATCTTGAAGATTCAAGGAAGCTACTCGCAAGGTCATCAACTTACCGAGTAAGACTTTGCCCCTAAGCTTTCATGCATTGTTCTTAATGGGTTTAAGTATATATATATTATTGTTATGGGGCTTGTCTGATAGTGATCGGAAGCCATAAATCCTCTTTCTCGAAATTTGGGGTGTATGAGGAGAATATGAGGTTTGGTTTTTGATTTAGGGGTGTTTCATTGGACATGCATGTATCGATAAAGGTTATATGGAGGTTGTTGAACTATCGTGGGTAGATTCTTGTTTGAAAATTTGTTGTGAGGAGAGGGAATTCCATTATAGAACCTTGTAGTCGATCTTGCACTTAGTGTTTGATGAAATGCCAATAATGGCTAAGCCTATAAATTCCTCCCTAATAATTGTTCAATTTGGTCATGTTTCTAATAATTGAAGTTGCTAAGAGTAGGGGAACGTTATAGTAATAATAATGAAAGCTCAATCGACGTATGTTGTCTAAGCCCCTTCCATAGAATCGGATTCCACGAATTCCTCATAACTTCAATTATGGTTTGATCAAGTTCCTCTTCTTATTGTTCCAAATCACGTCTATGGTTAATTTATACAAATGCTTATGATTTTAGCTCACGTTTCGATTGAAAATCATTATGCTCTCTTTTGGGAAGAAAATCCAATGTGTTTAAGACTCTTACTACTCATGTATTTAAAGTCATGATTTCCAAATATTCTTCATGTTGATGACTTATGATGATCCTTGAAAGTTAGGGAATGATAATATGAAATATGAAATGCGGCCATCGTGCCAAGAATATAGAATATCATGTATGGCCAAGAGTGACAATGGAATGAAAAGAATTATATAAAGTCTATGCGATGCATACTTTTCTTTTATATAGAAAGTGTTTTGGGGGTATCGTTATATCACCGAGGAAGGCTGGGTTATAAATGCTCAGGTCTGAAACTACACGTGTCAGTATTGGAGTTGATTATGAGGTGAATCCCCATTATATCATATTGAGATTATTCTCCTTGGTTGGGCTAAGTTGATTGCTAGGAAGGACAATGTCAACCCACAGGGCATTGTGGTGAGACGGCTTAGCCGATCGAGCAGAGATCAGACGCCATACCTCGCACATGGTGATATTATGTTTTTATGTCTACCCACATATATTGGGGTGATATGGCTTAGCCGATCGGGAAGAGATCGGACTCTATGCCACGTGCATGGTGGTGTGTCGGTACTGAGGATCTCCCAACCAAAAATATTAATGTTTACTTGAAATTTACATTGTTATAATTTGGCATTTAAATATTATTAATTTTCTTACTGTTCCATGTTTCTCTCCTGTTATGCTGGCATTCCATTCCATGAGAGTGTATTTAGCTTTACATACTAGTACTATTTCATATGTACAAACGTCCCCTTTTCAGGGATGCTGCATCTTTAATGGATGCAGATGGTTCCTCAACAGGCGTCACTAATCATTGATAGTATCATAACCTCTTCTTAGTTGATTGGTGAGCCCTACTTCATAGCAGGTCCTTGTGTTATTTTGATTCTTGTACATTGTATTTTGAGGTATAGCCAATCCTTGTCACCGACACTTCCATATTTGTACTCATGTTCATTAGAGCATCCGTAGAGATGTTGTGGGTTGTATGTTGATTGGGGAAAACAAACTAAATATGTTATAGTTGTCGGACATGTTTCCACTTTTATATTATAAACTTGTAATGTTTAGGTAAATGCAAATGAAGTTCACACCTTATCCTCTCGTTGTCTAAATTTTGATATTTATTCTCAAATTGTTCTTGGACAAGGATGGATGGTAGGCACTAAGTAGACTTACTTGATTGGGTGACTCAGTTGAGCATCAGTCCCCCTACCCATGATTGAGGTGTGACATGATGTTTGTTCCTCCATAGACGTTTGAACACAAAGACTGACTTAGAGCTTCAACCAAATAGTGTGGACAAGTAGACCCAAACAGAAACCATAAAGATACTTTTATAAACAAAGAGGGCCTAACATGATGCCTTAAATTACGTAAACAATGACAATATTTTAAGAACTCAATCAAGCAAAGACACAAGCAGTTTCAGAACAACACCAGACTTGTCAACAGAATTATTATTTTGAATATGAGGCACTCAATTAGGTAAAATGACATAAATAATAAGAATACTAAAACATGCTTCAGATTTCAAGTGTTCTTAGTAAGCTAATCACTGTTAAAGGAATATAGAACAACATCATCACATATAGTCACGGGATCTCGGAAAGTTTTTTAAGATGTTTCAAGGCTCAGAAAGCAATGTATAATCATTTTACATGTGATAACACATATTACTTCACTATTTCAAACAATTAGTCATATGAGAGTCACAAAAATAAAAGTTGTTAGCAGTACACTCCTATAGGCATACTTACTATGTTAAAGATGACTTCAAGTCTAGAATATAATTCTAAATTGTCAAAGGTACATGCCTGCGTTTTAGCGAAGATACGCATTCAAACATATACTCACTTATTAGGTTTTAACAGAGGCTTAGTGCCTCACTAAGGTTACACAAAAATACAATAATAACAAAATATCATTTACACTTAGTGAGTCTAAAGCATCGGAGACTAGAACCCTAAAGAAATTATACTAGCTTTAGGATAGTCACTTAGAGACAAACAGACACATAATCCGGGGAATAGTTCAGTGTCAAACTTCACTGAATATCAAGCAATCTAGGCTAAGTATTTTTTAGACTTAGAATTAACTTCACAAAGGTCATGCTAACAAAGAATAACAAGAGCTATCAAATAGGATAAAATGATCAGATTTTTTTATCTTAAGAAGAACCTCAAGGGATGGTATCTACAATAACACAATATTATGATAAGAAAGAGTGGCATTTGCAGTTAAAGATAACAAAAAGCTCAGATCAGCAATCGTTTAACTAACAGGCAATGCAATGTAAACTTTATCAGATTATTTGGAACTTATACCAAATAAAACCTTATAAACATAGCATTCACAAAAACAAAACAGTTGCATGATGATAAAAAGTACCATCTATAGCTAATACTAACAAGGCAAACATATGATTTCAAATCAGCAGAGATTTAGCCAAACAGAGAAACATCACACTATTAAAGCCATGAAAACATAACATACTAAGTAGATAAATCTCACCACATGATTTATATCATGTTCATACTAACAAGGTACGATAACACAACTGCTCTAATAAGATTCAACACATATTAGACTAATCAAATAGAATAACTATACATGAGAAGCCATACACAAAATTCAATCATTGAAACAATATTGAAGGAAGGCTCACTGACCTTCCTTAGGGTAGCAAACTAGGTTCTTTACTTTAGCAGTTAGGAATTTGTATCTGGAATCAAACTCAAGAATAGATTACACTCAACTAGGAGAAGATAAGAAAAGAACTGTGAGTAAGAGGATAAAGATTTTAATACTCTTTACTTCTGTATTTACTCTACTGATTCTTTGTTAGGTAAAGGCATTAAAGTCTGGTATTTATAGCCAAAAGATTGGGGCTTTAGAGTTTTAGAAACCCTCAGATTCAAAAGCGATGGGATACAAGGAACAATAATGAACACTGATGAAAAAACTCATGATGAAATCAAGGGAATAAGATAAAAAATAATGAACTACACGTTGAAGTCGTCGTACATTGGAAAAAGCTTTTACCCAGAGGTCCTTACATTTCACCTCTGGGTCATCAAATGTCATGCTAAGATCGGAGATTCTTTTGAATTCGGAGGTGCATGCAAGGCTTTAATGGAGGATTTAAATGGATGAAGGTGTGATGATGAGATTCTGTAGCTTTCATGTTTGAGGCTAGGATTTTAGAGTTTGATTTGAAAGGAGATGATGACAATGGGAATGTTTTAGGCTAGATTCTCGGCTAATAGTGATAATGGTGGTCTCATAGTGATCTCTAAGTGGACCTGCATTGATTAGTGCTAACTTCAGAGAAGTTTAAGAGAAGAGAGGATGACAGAGAGAAATGACCGAAAGAGGGAATGGGAACGGTTGGTGGATGGGTAGAAAATTTAGGGTTTGAGGGATTAGGTATTTTTAAAGTGAGAGAAGGAACGTGGGTCGTCATATGAAATGGAACGACAACTCAGGAATTTTGGTCTAAAAATAAAAGGAAAATAATAATTGGAGATAAAACGGGAGCCATTGGATTAATCCAGACCAGTGATAAATGTGATCAACGCTTCGTGTGAGTTGTGGTTATTTTGTGAGTGGCTTTGAGATGCCGACGTCGGCAAAGTGTGATTGGTGGAGGGGAATTAACATGGATTACTAAGTAGGAAAGGGTTGCTGCATAGGTTTTGGGCTTGGATGGGTCAAGGCGTTTTTTGTGCCAATTTTTGGGTTTTGAAAGAGGGAAGCTTAAAAATGGAATTAATCCCATTTAAATATTAATCCCTTTTTCATAATTAAATTAATTAAACTTCTTTAATCCCAATAAAATATAATGAAGTATAATTATCAAACTACTATATATATATATATATATATATATATTTATTGGCTAATTCATAATATCAAAATAGTGAAAGTACCATATAGCTACATATATTAAAATTAAAAAAGACTGATTGGTTAATTAATTAATATAATAGAGATGATATAACCGTAATTATAATAACTGTAATAGGCATATGATTAATACTAGTAATTATTTTAACTGCTATTATTACTTATTATATATTACATATTTTAAGAAAAAATAGGTAATTTGAATAATAACTTTAAAAATACTTTATTATGTCATTGTTCATCAAGAAGCGTAATAAGTTAATTAGAAATAGGGAGGGCCAAAATTGGTCATCAATAATTACTATGGACTTGTGGTAGACTTTCCATGATCTTGTCACGATCCAAAATCCACCAATTAGGTGTGATGGCGCCTAACACACTTGCTAGGCAAGCCGAACATAACAACACAAAACATAATAATAGAATTTAACAAAATAGTACAAGTCTAAAGCCTTCAAATATAACATAAGAACGATAAAACATGAAAAATCCCCCAAAACTGGTAAATACAGAGTCGTGAGCTCTAAAATACAAATACAAGTCTGCAAAGCTAAATAACAATATTGTCTAAAAATAAAGAAAACAGTACGAATGGAAAGAGACGCCAAGACTGCAAATGCAGCTCTACCTCGTTTCTCGAACAACTCAGCTCGGAAAAACTCTGCTACTGTGACTGGGTCCGATATCTGGATCTACACAATTAAGTGCAGAGTGAAGTATGAGTTAAACTGACCCCATATACTCAGCAAGTATCATAATTAACCTCGGCAAGGTAATAGAAGCAAGAATTATAAATAATACTCGCTAATCACCAGTACAATTCATAAATGCAACAAGTACATAACGATAATGTGATCAAGTCATGAATCACTGAATGAACCACCTTGGGGCATAAAATTACTTACCATACTCTGAGTCAAAATCTGGCATATAAAGAAGATATGCAATTAAACTAGATAACACAGTGCTGGGAACAAAATAAGAGACTCCAAAGAAAGCAAACTTAATTATAGACACGAAAGTATACCTACAAAAGGGATGGCTTTGCAACCCGTTAGGGATAGCTCTCTAAGATGGATTCAACAACCCGTGAGGGATGATTTGCCAAATAGGGGCTGGCTTCGACAACCCGTGAGGGATGGCTTGCCAAGCTACAGAAATAGTTAATTTGCTATAGTCGCTAAAGTTTTTCTGCAAAAGAGCTGGCTGCACAACCCTTCAGGGACGTCTTGCCAAGCTACACAACTTATAAAACTTATGTACTATAACAAAATTCAGCTCTTATAAATCAAAAAACGTTTATACTACAACAAGCTAACTTTCATAGAGTATTTATACTCTACTTTCATACATGGGCCGGCCTTTCCATCCATTTGAAAGAAAGAACAAGAGAGAAATTTAGAAGGAACTCATATGTAATATATCACAATAATTTACAAAGGTTACAAAGGGCTGGGAGGTTATTACAAGAAAAACTTATATTATAAAATAAACCTATCTTATATCGCAAACCTATCTATAAGTGGGTCACTTTTGACATGTGAAAGACCTTAGGCAAAGTGACTAATATACACTAAAAAGCTTCTGAACACATGTGAACAAGGTGAAATATAAATGGTAAATCATGTTGAAGTATGTGGGAGCATGGTAAAGTAGGGTGCTTCATGTGACAAAGCATGTGGAAGCAAATGGAATCATGTGAAAGTGGAGCCCGGATAGTATGAAAATATGTGAAATTTTGTCTAGGTATGGCTAGATGGATTTTTAGGGCTTTCTAGTAGGTAATGTGGGATTAAGGTGAGATTAGTAGGGATTTAGATTCAAATCCTTATGATTATCTGGTGTTGATTCTCTAGTTTTGTCTTCTAGGCATCTTTTCAAAAATGTTGTGTAGTAATTCCCGGAGCTTGACGATCCTACTTCGTTGTGTTCCTTCTCCTTTGGATTGTGAGATCTAATACGTATCTTAATCTGGAGATGTCCTGAGTTAATTTTTTTTTCGGATGACTTCTTAAGAGGTCTGGTATTCCTTTGCTACTTCTCGGACTCGTTCCCAGTGAGGATGACTGCTGGTATAATTCCAGCTCGTCTATTCTTTTAGCCATATTTCTCATGGGATACACCTATTTTGCTGGAGGATAATTCTTTATGCGTCACTATATTCTTCTTCCATGGATAAAATAGACACGAAAAATTTTCACCAGGATGATACTTCTGCTTGCGCTTGGACCTTTCTATTTATAATCTTCACTGGCCTATGGAACATGAATATCTTTGCTTTGTAGGAATCGTTGAAATATTTTATCCAATATCTTTAAGGCTTCAACCACAATAGAAATACTTCAAGAGCAGGTTCAATGTCATCAAAATTCTTGAATATGCTGCACTTGAATTTCATGAAAATATAATATTGATTGCGTAAGTACCAGAAAAACTATAAAAGTTCATGGGGAAAATCCTTGGCTTGTGCTATGAATATATGGAAGAATGGATACTCTGAATTAACCCCGTAAGGCTAAAGAATGCATCCTCCATGTTGCCGGAAAACCTGGAGCTCATAATAAGTTCTCCGTTCTATTATAATAGATGGATCGAAGGGATTCATGAGGTTGAAAAACTCCGGAGGATGATCCATTGGATTTAATGAACTGGTTCCTGGTACATTTTAAAATATGAAGATCTGGCTGGTAGGATTTTCTTTTGACTTCATCCTCTTTGGGAAAAATCTCTTTGAGAAATCTTCTGGTCGAGACAGAAAATCTGCGAGAATATTAACCTTTCCTTTGATATGCTTGACTTGTAACTTGTATGGAGAGAACCATTGGGCCCATTTGAGAATCTAAAGATTAGGAATAATGTTTGCATTTATCTGGATCATCTTTGGAAAGGACGTCATATCCATTTATATCAGAAATTCTGTGTGAATCAGAAATAAAATTGAATTTCTTAATCCCATTCTTTACTGCAAGAATTTTCTTGAAAGTGGAGGAACATAGTGAAGTAGGATCATCAAGCTCCCGGCATTACTACACAAGACCTTTGAGAAGATGCATAAAAGACAAAGCCAGAGAATCAACGCCAGATAATCATAAGAATTTGAATCTAAATCCCTACTAATCTCACCTTAATCCCATATTACCTACCAAAAAGTCCTAAAACTCATCTAGCCATACCAAGACAAAATTTTACATATTTCCATACTATCTGGGCCCCACTTTCACGTGCTTCTACATGCTTTGTCTCATGAAGCACCCTACTATAACATGCTCCCACATATTTCCACATGCTTTACCATGTATATTTCACCTCTTTCACATGTTTTCAAAAGCTTTTTAGTGTATATTAGTCACTTTGCAAAAGGTCCTTCACATGTCAAAAGGAACCCACTTGTAGATAGGTTTTCCATGTAAGATAGGTTTATTTTATAATATAAGTTTGTCTTGTAATAACCTCCTAGCCGTATATAAAGAACGCAATGTATTAGTTGTAAGATCATCTTGTAACCTTTGAAAATCATTGAGATATATTACATATGAGTTCCTTCTAAATTTCTCTCATGTTCTTTCTTTCAAATGGATGAAAAGGTCGGTCCATATATGAAAATAGAGTAGGAATACTCTAAGAAAGTTAGCTTGTTGTAGTACGAATATATTTTGAGTTATAACAGCTAAAGTTAGTTATAGTACAAACGTTTTCTGAGTTGTGTAGCTTGGAAAATTATCCTTGAAGGGTTGTGAAGCCAGCCCCTTTGCTGGAAAACATTTGAGACTATAAGCAAATTAACTCTTAGTGTAGCTTAGCAAGCCATCCCTCATGGGTTGTCGAAGCTAGCCCCTATTTGGCAAACCATCCCTCACTGGTTGTTGAAGCCATCTTGGCAAGCCATCCCTAACGGGTTGCAAAGTCATACCTTTTCTAGGAAAACTTTTATGTCTATAAATAAGTTTGCTTTCTTTGTAGTCTCTTAATTTATTCCCAGTACTGTGGTATTAGAGCCCGCCCATCCTTTTGAAGGGAGGAACAATTTATAAAATATGTCCAAGTCATTTCCATCATCCTCTTCCCTGGCAAAAATGAATATATCCCCTACTCTATATATAACTTTCTCCAAAAATATGATTACCTATATGAAGTAGATATCCTACTCGATGAACAAAACGTAACCTCCATCGAATTACCCCTCATAAATCCTTACTCGGTTTTTGCTAAAAAAAATCATTTACCCAATGGTCCCAACTTCGTTCTTTAGTCCAGAGCAGGCCAAAAGGAGTAAAGGAATATGTTGCTGCCTCAAAACTTGACCAGCTTCCTATTCTTGCAACTAGAGAAGAACAATTCATCATCCCTCAAATCCTAGATGATTTTCCCAAAGAATGGAAATATCATGCTTTTACCCATATCCATTTTGGTGTTATCCGAATCTCTTTGACATATCATGGAAGAAAGGGTCAACCTGTTGTTGCTCTCCTTTCTCTTCTAGATACAAGATATTATGACTACCCACATGCAAATCTGGGTACTGCAGAAGTTATCTTAAATGGTAGGACGGTCTTCATAACTATCATTCTAAATTTCAGCATGTCCTTTTATGATCCATACTTAACTGAAGCATTAAAAATCCAAGTCCAAATCCAGGAAGCCCCACAGGCCAAAGATGTTATCCAAGCCATCTTCATCATCAAATGGCGTGGCGGGTCCAAAATTATGCCATGGATCTCTGCCTTCCTACAGGAGAAAATACTTTACTCTTAAATATTGATGCTACCAAAGGAAACACCATGTGCACCCAAATAACCAAACAAATTTCAAGAGATGAGTTCGTTAAAATCCTTCCTGATTCCTGGATCTCAAATTATGAAAAGTTAAGAGAACTAAAGGAATTTCTGCAATCTGGTGAGCCAACTTTTACTAAAAGAAATGACAAAAGTGTTTCCATAAGCTTTGACCATTCTCATCTTAAAAAACTCAATAAAACCATCTTTTTCTGCCAAATGTTTCAACCCAGATATAGAGACCCTGACCCTAAAAGAGAACCCTTCTGGAATATATAAACTATCATGGAAGAACATGACTAGATCAAACATGCCCACAAAGAAGGTAAAGGTGCTTGGTGGTTCGAATGCCCCTTTACGACACACTTCCCATGGGATCTTTGTTGCGACTGCCAAGACTTTAAAGAACACTACCGGTATCATTGGAATAGATTTGGCCTAAACAAAACAAAACCTGAAACCAAGAAAAAAAGGGAAAATCACTGAAAAGCAATTTCGAGCTAAATATGAAAATAAAGATCCTTCAATTGGCTCACTAAGACGTCCAGGTAAATATGAATTTTTTGTCTGTTACAAACCCCAAGAATAGGCAAAATTACCATAAAAATTTACTCCAAGATGGGGAGATAGTGAAATAACACCCAAACCCAAACCACCATTAGATCATAATGCCCCAATGTCCAAAAAGCCACCCGAACCTAAAATATAATCAACTCAAAAAATTCCAAAGTCCACACAATCACAAATATCCATGCTAAGCCCTTCAAGTTTCAGTCATACCCAAGATTTTCCTTCACTCCAACCTTTTGAAAAGAGGGTATCAGCCATACTCCAAAAATACCCAAGAAAAATATAGTGCTACCTACTAGAGAAAACTCCCCAACAAGTGATATTGAAGAAACAATTAACTGGCAATCAGAAAATTCAATCTGTCAAAATAAAGTGCTAAACAACTTTGGCAACACCATAAAAAACATGGCCCATATACAAAATAAAATGATGAGCAAAGTGGAAATAATTGAGAATAAGGTGGAGCAGACATCGTCCCACCATGCAAAACTAATCAAAGTCCAGGAACAAAGATTGAAAAATTTATAATATGAGATTTGTCCGTCAGTAATTTCACTTTTTCAATTCTTCCAACAATAACAAAAGGCGACGATTGTCATCAGGTAACAAATTTAACTTTTGAGAAATGATCGCTTTAGGTCACCAAAGACCCCAAGTTTTCCTTCAAAGCCTACCTTCTTCCCTATTTGCCACAACCATAATACCTGCCTAAATTGGACAACACCTTTTCTTATTTTTTCACTACCTCGGAGAATCCTATTTCTTTCACCCAACCCTTAAAAGAAGAACATTAATTTGATATTGCAAAAAATGGTTTGGGAAAAGAAAGATGCTCTTGCGGCCCAGAAACAACCCAAGAAAAGGCGATATCACAGAGAAAGTTCAAAAGGGTCCAATACCAAAAATCTAATAATTTCTGATCGAAGGCTCCAAACCTCTATGTCTCCCAACCAAGAAATATGTTAGAAGGGGATACAACATGGTCGGAATCTCAAAATTCAGCATATGATGATACAATAGAAGATAGCTCTCAATCAAGCAATGAATCCACTACCAACTCTTCCGAAGAAGACTCTCCCCCAATATTTGTGAACCAGCCAAGAGACCGAGAAATATCTGAGGTAGATGAGGGTTACGAAGGCATGACAGATGAACTAATCCTAGAAAGAAAACATGAGCCCATAGCGTCAAAACCAGTTGGAACTAGTTTTCACACTTTTACCTCAGATGACGTCAAGGTTTCAAAATGGCCTCAAAGGATCCAAGACTTCTATACTTAGATGGTGACCAAATATTTGGTGGAACGAGAAAAGTATATCATCCTGTCAGAACTCACTTCACGGTTCTCAGGAATCCTCCGAGATTGGTGGAACTCACTTGGGATTCAAGACAAAAATACTGTCCTTTACTTCCAGAGATTTTGCCTTTAACATCAGAATCCTAGATGATGTTTTTTGTGGAGATACTGACTAAAGACAAGAAAAGATGCGAAGACAGCTCTTCAAGATAAAGTATGTGTCATTTGACAGAAATGAGATTGACATGCATTTTCAAAAAAATGGCAAAGATATATTTGAGATTGGCGGAGACATCAACCCGAAGCAAGCCTTTGTCTCCTCCCTTCCAAAGTTGTTAGCAAGCTGAACTATGACCATCATTGTAGAAGCATTTCAGTCAATAACAGTCCCACAGGTCGGCTACATCAGGCACGCTATTTTTGTCCCGTTGGAGGACATTTGTACAAAGCGCTCTGCCCTAAAACAAATTATCCAACACAATCCAGTACTTGACAAAGCATGCTGCAGTTTCGATCTAATCACTGGATCAAGATATTCTTGCCACACACCTAGGCGACACGAAGGATTCAGAAGGTTCAGATGGCCAAGAATTAAAGATGATAGAAAAAGGTCCATGAGACGCACAAAATATTTGAGACGAAGGAAGCCAGGAAATTTTCACAAAAAGAACTGATGCTTCATTTTCCACAAGATTGGACATTTCGCAAGAAATTGTCCCCAATTGAGAAGATCTATCAAACTTCTTGAAGAAATTAAAGATTACACTGGCATACATCTCGGAGAAGAAGAGGACCTCGAATCCATATTCACTATGGATGATGAACCCACTGAAGAAACTTTATTCTCTCTTGATATATACGAAGATCATGGTGATGACCACTACCAAATTTCAGAACCATCAGCTAAAATCTGAGAGGAAATCAACACTCTCATAGTCACCCCTCATGTGGAACTTAAAGTTTATCCTTCTAAATGGGATAAACCAACTCCGGCCATTGCTTTCATTGACAACAAAGCTGCTTGTTCACTCATGAATTCAGTTGTTCTCCCCGAAGAACAATGGGTACCGCACTTCAAAGATTTCAATACTGCATTAAATGGGATCTTGACCACTACAGTCATCACAAATCACCCAATCACGATTGAGTTGTATCCAGGATTAAATTATAGAACCAAGCTGATAGGGTCTGATGTACTAGGAAAAGACCTTATTATTGGATTCGACATTTTCAAACAACTAAAAGAACAACTCCAGATGAGGGTTAACGGGATAACCTTTAAGAAGCAGTTCAAACCTTATTCTGAAATTCCAAGGCTATTCCAAATCACCAATGACGACCAAATCAAGGAAATTAAACAAAATCTCATTGAGCATTCGTGTGCGGAATCCCACAAAGATTTTATGAATAAAGGTAAAATACCAATATGGAAGAACGAAGAGTTTTTTATCAAGCCCTTTTCAAGAAGAATGAATACATCAATCCAAAAAAACCAGTCATTCAGGCATGAACCCAGATCATCTCCAGCTCGTAAAAAAAAGGAGTGCGAAGAACTCTTGGAATTTGATCTAATAGAGCCATCTGATTCACAATGGACATGCGAAGCATCTTATGTCAATAAAATAACTGAACAAACAAGAGAAAAACTCAGGTTAGTTATTAACTACTAGCTTCTTATCTACTTCCTCCAAGATGATAAATTTCTTATCCCAAATAAACTCACCCTTTCTCCCACTTAGCCAAGGTCAAATATTTGTCCAAGTTTGATCTTAAATCTAGATTTTGGCAATTAGGAATTCACCTCGAAGAAAGAGCTAAAACAGGATTTTGCATCCCTGATCATCATTTTTAATGGAAATCATGCCCTTTGGATTAAAAATTTCACCCTCCTTATTTCATAAAGCCATGATAAAAATATTCCAACCCATCCTCTATACCTCTTTGATTTACATTAATTGACACCTTATAATCTGATGATACATTGTAGGAACATGTTAACTTGCTCCGTCAATTTGAGCCATTGGTAACACAATATGGAATCACGCTTTCAGCAAAAAAAAATGGTTCTTGCTCAAAAGGAGATTGATTTTCTCGGAATGCATTTTGTCCAAGGAGCATACAGTCCATGACCACATATATGTCAGGAACTACTCAAATTTCCAGATATCAGCATCACAACAAAGCAAGTCCAATAGTTCTTGGGAGTAGTAAATTATATAAGAGATTTTATCCCAAATATCTCTACATATATTTCTCCACTTGCAAAGATGCTCAAGAAAAATGCTCCATCATGGGGAAAGAAACAAGATGAAATAGTCAATAAAATAAAGGTGATACCTAAAGATGTTAAATCTCTCTACATCCCTTCAGACGGTTAGTGAATACTGCAAACTGGTGCCAGCAATGAATATTAGAGTGCTGTTCTATTTGAAGAAAAAGATGGATAGAGGAAAATATGCGGATATGCCAGCGAAAAGTTCAAAGATACCGAGCAACATTATCACTCCACTTTCAAGAAAATTCTTGTAATAAAGAATGGGATTAAGAAATTTAATTTTTTTTTTATTCATACAGAATTTATGACAGAAATGGATATGAAGGCCTTCCCAAAGATGATCCAGATGAATACAAAAACTATTTCCAATCCTCAGATTCTCAGTTGCGCCAAATGGTTCTCTCCATACAAGTTCCAAGTCAAGCATCTAAAAGGAAAGGATAATATTCTCGTAGATATTTTGTCGCAACTAGAAAAATTCTCAAAGAGATTTTTCCTAGAGAAGATGAAGTCAAAACGAAATACAACCAGCCAGATCTTCATGTTTTTCAAATGTACCAGGAACTAGTTCATTGAAGTCAACGGATCATCCATCGGAGTTGTTCAACCTCATGGATCCCTTTGATCCATCTATTATAATGGAACAAAGAACTTATTAAGAGCTCCAAACTTTCCGGAAACATAGAGGATCCATTCTTAAGCTTTACGGGGTCAATCCAGAGTATCCATTCTACCATATATTCATAGCACAAGCTAGAGATTTTCCCCAGGAACTTTTATGATTTTTTTGGTACTTATGCCATTAGTATTATATTTTAATGGAATTCAAGTGCAACGTATTAAAGGATTTTGACAAAACTGTACCTACTCTTAAAGTGTTTCTATTATGGTTCAATCCTCAAAGATATTGAATAAAATATTTCAACGATTCCTACAGAGCACAGATATTCATGTTCCATAGGCTAGTGAAGATTATTAATGGAAAGGTCCAGGCGCAAGTAGAAGTATCATTCTAGTGGAAACTTCCCGTGTAAATTCAATCCATGGAAGAAGAATATAGTGAAGCACAAAGAATTATCTTCCAGCAAAATAGGTGTATCCCAAGAGAAATATGGCCAAAAAAATGGGCGAGCTGGAATTATACCAGTAGTCATCCTCACTGGGAAGCAGCAAAGGAATATCAGACCCCTTATGAAGTCATCCAAGAAAAAATCACTCAAGACATCCCCAGATTAAGGTTATGTATCACATCACACAATCCAAAGGAGAAGGAACACGGCAACGTATGATCGTCAAGCTCCGGGCATTACTATACAAGATCTTTGAAAAGATGCCTAGAAGACAAAGCCAGAGAATAAATACCAGATAATCATAAGGATTTGAATCAAAATCCCTTCTAATCTCACCTTAATCCCATGTTACCTACCAAAAAGCCATAAAAAATCATCTACCCATACCAAGACAAAATTTTACATATTTTCATACTAATCGGGCCCCACATTCACGTGCTTCCTCATGCTTTGTCACATGAAGCACCATACTTTAACATGCTCCCACATACTTTCACATGCTTTACCATGTAAATTCCACCTCTTTTACATGTTGTCAAAAGCATTTTAGTGTATATTAGTCACTTTGCCTAAGGTCCTTCACATGTCAAAAGGGATCCACTTGTAGATAGGTTTTCCATGTAAGATGGGTTTATTTTATAATATACGTTTGTCTTGTAATAACTTCCTAGACCTATGTAAAGGAGGCAATGTAGTAGTTGTAGGATCATCTGGTAACCTTATCTTGTAACCTTCGTAAATCATTATAATATATTCCATATGAGTTTCTTCTAAATTTCTCCCTTGTTCTTTCTTTCAAATGGATGTAAAGGTCGGTCCATGTATAAAATTAGAGTAGGAATACTCTAAAAAAGTTAGCTTCTTGTAATACAAAATTTTTTTGAGTTATAACAGCTAAAGTGTATTATAATACAAAAGTTTTTTGCGTTGTGTAGCTTGGCAAGCTAGCCCTAAAGGGTTGTGAAGCTAGCCCCTTTGTAGGAAAACTTTTGCGACTATAAGCAAATTAACTATTTGTGTAGTTTGGAAAGCCATCCTCACGGGTTGTTGAAGCCAGTCCCTATTTGGAAAGCCATCCCTCACGAGTTGTTCAAGCCATCCCTAACGGGTTGCGAAGTCATCCCTTTTGTAGGGAAACTTTCGTGTCTATAATTAAGTTTGATTTCCTTGGAGTCTCATACATTGTTCCCAGTACTGTAGAAACAACCAAGTGAAACACTAGCTAGTGTTTCCTCTAAATTTCCATAACAGTACGAATCCATATCCACATGTTGTACGGCATAGTCATGTGCAATAAGCGTACTTCGCCCGGCATGGTCACAAGCTATATATCATATCCACCTGGCGTGGTCACAGGCTCAATATCATGGATCCTCCCCGCATGGTAACCTGCATAATAACACAATCTGTCCAGCTTGATCACATGCATAACAACACAATCAACCCAATGTGGTCATAGGCCTCCAGTTCAAATCATATCAAACAGAAGCAAATATAAAAGAATACATGTATATGATCAATGATCATTAGATTTCATACTCTTGGACTAGTATAAATGATATGCTAAGGTGTATGCATGTGCAAAGTGTGCTATAATAGCTCAAAACATAACTTTAATCATGCACATAGCAATTATTAAGTTCATTCAGGGGAGTAGCCTCTATGTAAGGATATATAGTTCACGACAAGGATATTAAGGAGCATATAGTTCACGACAAGGATATAAACAAGAGAAACACCATAGCATAAAGCTTAACAATCAATTCAAGGCATGTCATAGCCTAAGAACTACCCCGAGCATGGATAAATACCATGGTGCACATGGGCTCAAACCCCACACATATGCGCACCCATTGAAATGACCCGACCGATTGTTTTACCTTCTAGATCCATGTTCCCTATTTAAGACTCCCCGTATGTGCCTTTATTATTTTATGACTTGCGGGGATGGTTGGTTTGGGATTGGAAAGGTTCGGATTGAATTAGAAATACTCAGTTCCTTAATAGTGGCCTAAGGTGGCCAAGTTAGACTTGAGTCAACAGTTTGAGTAAACGACCTCAGAATCAGGATTTAATGGTTTCAATAGGGATAATGATTTTGGACTTGGGCGTGTGTTCGGATCGAGTTTCGGCTGATCCAGGAGGTTTTCGGCGCTTAATGTTGAAAGTTGGCGCCTTGAAGCTTTTAGAGTTTCTTAAATTTTTGTTGAAGTAGACTTTGATGCTATTGATGCCCGTTTGGAATTCTGAGCCTAGGAATAGGTTTATATGGTGATTTGTGACTTGTGCGTAACATTTGGTGTCATTCCGAGTTATCTAAGTATGACTCATCGCATTCGGAGCTAGTTGAAAAAGTTTGAAGTTCATGAGTTGATTAATTGGGTTTTAGGGTGTGATTCTTGGTTTTGATGTTGTTTGATGTGCTCTAAGACTTCGAGCAGGTCCAGATTATGTATTTGAACTTGTTGGAATATTTGGACAGGGTTCGGGGTGGCTCAGGTGTGTTTCGGACCACCCGAAGTTAAGTCCAAATTGTAGAAAATTCTGGTTCTGGTTTCCTTCCTTGCGAACGCGAAGGTGGTCTCACTTTCGCGATAAAGGATTGGGGTGGGCGTATCTTGTGCTTCAGATTTGCAAAGACAGCATCGCCTTCGCGAAGGCTTGTGACTTGGGGCCTCCGCGTTCGTGATAGTAATCCTACGTTCGCGTAGAGGAAACTTGGTCTTGGGTCAGCTGGTCAATTTCCCTTTGCGTTCGCGAAGGCAGGACCGCGTTCGCATAGCTTTAGCTGGGAAATCCTTCATGATCGCGAGTCTCATGTCGCGTTCGCGAAAACCATTTTCATGGAAGGGTCAATGTTTTCCTTCGCGAACGCAAAAAAAGGATCACTAGGCAGAGACTTAATAAAAATCGGGACTTAGGCCATTCTTTTTCATTTTCAATTTCTCTTGGCCGATTTTGGAGGTCCTTGGGGAGGGATTTTTCATCTAGCATTTTAAGGTAAGTGATCCCTACTTAATGTGAGTTTAATATATAGATTATGAGTAGATTTTAACATGTAAATTGTGAAAATTATAGGATTATGTTGAACAACCTAGGTTTAAGTAAAATTAAATCACGAAATTGATCATGGAATTGAGTAGAAATTATATATTTGAGTTCGTAAGGTCATGGGTGATGGTATGCTATTATCTCGTATTTTAGTCGCTTATTGCACTCCAATTTACTGCACTTTATTCGTTTTGAGCTTTAATTGATAGCCTTTTGAACTTATTGAGTGTTTTATGCTTTGTAGGAATGATTCCAAGCTATGTAGATGTTATTAAATGAATTTGAGTGATTCGAAGCTTTGAAGTCTGAGTAAAATCCCAAGGGATTAAGCCAGGATCGTGTTCGGAGGTCGAGGACCAAGTCTGGACGTCAAAACGCAAGAAAAATCCGTAGTTTGAGAAATCTCCACTGCCGCGGAACGTGGGGCACCGCACTTGTGCATTTCTCTGCTGCCTGTCAGAACCAACTCTCTAGATTTCCCCACTATTGCCCTGCATCGCGCGTCGCCCCTTTTTACAGAGTGAATTCTATTTCGGTTAGGAGAAAGTAATTTCATCTGGGTCCAACCCTACTTATTATAAATACATAGAAAATAATATTTTTGGGACTTTTGACATATTGGAGACCTAAGGAGGCTAAGGAGGAGTTGGAGAAGAAAAAGCACAAGGAGTTCATCATTTAATCCTCACTCAAGACCCAAGTTTGGATCGTTTTATATTTTCCTTTACTTTAAACATATTTGTGATGAATTACTCCATATCTATGGAGTAGTTCCCTTAAGGTTTGATGGATATGGTATATTGATGATTGTTTGTGGATTATAACTCTAGTTTTATGTGTTGAAGCGTTTTGAATGATTTAACTGTTGCATCTATATTCACTTGCTCATGTAATCGAGAGAGGAATAACTTGTGATATCTTTGCATTATATTGTTGGTTGAGTTCATTAATTCTTCTTAGTAATCAAAAGAGGCTAGTTGAATCATTGATTAAACCTAGTTAGGAGGATAATCGAGAGAGGTTCTCCTAAAGACCAATCCACTACGCATTCTTGCATATCTTCACGTGCTTAAATTGGTTCATCTTTTGAGGTTAAAACTTAATCGAGAGAGGAGTTTTTGTTGAATGTTTGAACAAATAATTGAGTGAATTCGAGAGACTCACTTGAACATTAGAAGTGAATTATCTAAAGTTAGATCCCAAACAATTATCTTGCACCTATCCTATCAACCCCTATTTTCTCTCATTGATAACTTCCTTGCTTACCCTTGTTTCGATTGTCATTAGTCAATAGCTTTAGACTCTTAGTTAATTGTAGTTACTAATCATATAAATCTCAATTGTTGATTCTCCTGGATAGCAATCAAGCTAGAAACTATAAAAAATACTACTTAACTCCAATCCATGTGCATTCGATATTATACTACACAATCTTTGACTAGCAAGCATAATTAAAGTGGTGTTTTGTGCTCGTCAAATTTTGAGGTAACATTTATCTATGAAAATTTTCGGAATTCGGGCACGTGGGCCCGGAGGTAAGTTTTAGGAATTTTCTAAATTGGGTTGGGTTTTTACTATAATAGTTAAATTATGAACTTTTGAGCATATATTGATTAGTTTGTACGACTTTTGACTAGTTTCAGGTTGCTCGGTGTTATTTCGAGGCTATTAGTGTGGTTTGAGGGCCAAGAAGGGGACTAGGAAGTGAGGTAAGTATCTTTCCTAACTATGTAAGAGGAAATTAACCCCGTAGGTATTTAAATTTTTATTTGTTAATAATTATGGGTGCTACATACGCACGAAGTGATGAGAGTCTGTGCGTAGCTAAAATCATATTTATGTCCGGGTAGACTTAGGACCTTATCATGCAATACTTGTTTTATTTGAAGCCAACTTGTTAGTTTAATTACTTGAATTTATAATTAAAATTTGATTAGTTATTATGTTAGACCGAGCTTCGCTACCTTGAGTTTTGGTGGAATATTCAATTTTTGGTAGAAAATTATACTCCTTTATGTGCCTATCATGGTGTTGCAAACGTATGTCCCGTAGTCCGAAGAGTTTCTCTATTCCTGTGGATCGTGCCGAATGCCTCAGCATTATATATAAAATGAGATTTATCTATGGATCGGGCCGTATGACCTCGATAATGTATGTACACTCACACGATTATTATTGATCGGGCCATACGACCTCGGCATAACTCGTGCGTAATATCGCTAGAAGTCTAATTATACTTGATATTTCCTTCATGACTTGGGACTTTATAATTACTTGATGACTCTTATTTTTTGAAATCGGCATGTGATAATTGAAGAATTTAATTTGATATTTGTTAATGAATTACTTATTATTTGTCTCTTATTCCATTGTTATTGTTGTATTTCATGCCTATTTATAATTCTTGCACTTAATTTATTGACCTCTAGTAAGTATCGATGTCGACCCCTCGTCACTACTTCGAGGTTACTAGATACTTACTGGGTATACGTTGTTTACGTACTCAAGCTACACTTCTGTACTAGTCCTGCAGGTTTTGAGGTAGGTACATCTGGTGGCCATTCGGGCGCGCATCCTAGTTACCCAGAGACCTAGTGGTGATTTGCTTCCCATAGTCCGTTCTGCAGCACCCGGAGTCTCCTCCTTGTTGCATTTATTATTTCTGTCTATTTTATCTTAGACAGTAGTTGTAGGAGTTCGGTATATTCTACTAGATTACTCGTGCACTTGTAACACCGGGTTCTGGAAAATACTAGTAGATATTTATGGTTTTGCCTAACATTATTACCATTTCATTTTTATGTCTTTTTAAAGCGTTATAACACCGTGAACTTTTATACTTAGCTTCTTTATTAATAAAATTCATGATTTTTAAAGTAATAAAATGAATAATTAAATGGGTAGCTCACTATTGGCTTACCTAGCGGCGACGTTGGGCGCCATCAAGGCCTATATTGGGAATTGGGTCGTGACACCCATAGCAATTAGCTATCAAAATAACTCAGGAAACTAGCGCCTCAACCAAGTTTAGGTAAGATGCTTACCTCAAGCAATCCAAATCAATCCTCTAACAAGCCTTTCCTGCGTGCATCAACCTCCGAACGGCTAGAATCTAGCCAAAATAACTTAATATCATCAACAAAAGCCATATTAATCGATTCCAAATGATAAAGCTAAGATAACAACAAGATCCCAGTATTATCCCACATCTTTGGGTCTTGGGGGAGGGGGGTAGTGTGTATGCAGACCTTACCCCTTTCTTGTGAAGGTAGAGAGGTTATTTTCAATAAACCCTCGGCTCAGGAAAGCATAAGCACCACATTAATTAAAAAATAGACAAGGAGGGACAATACCAAAAAGCCATGTAAAAGCAACATAAAAACAACACGATAATAAGATGACCAATATAAAAGAAAATGATAGGTAGTCATAGAAACCTACTACCAGCAAAATGGGAGAGTGCGTACTATTACCACTAGTATGAACAATCTACCTACCCTACTACCCTAATCCTCGACCTCCACACCTTCTGATCAAAGGGTCATGTCCTTGGTCAGCTGAAGTTGTGCCATGTCTTGCCTAATCACCTCTCCCCACTACTTCTTTGTCCTACCTCTACCTCTCCATAGGCCCTCCAATGTCAACCTCTCACACCTCCTCACCGGGGTATCTGTGCTCCTCCTCCTCACATGTGCAAATCACCTAAGCCTCGTTTCCCGCATCTTGTCCTCAATGGGGGTCACACCCACCTTGTCGTGAATAACCTCATTCCTAATCCTATCTAATCTGGTGTGCCCTCACATCCATCTCAACATCCACATCTCTGCTACCTTCATCCTCTAGACATTGTCGATCTTGACAGGCCAACACTCAGCCCCATACAACATAGTTGGTATGACCACCACTCTGTAGAACTTAGTTTTTAAGTTTTGGTGGCACCTTCTTGTCACACAACACTAGAAGCGAGTCTCTATTTCATCCATCCTTCCCCAATACGATGTGTGACATCTTCATAAATCTCCCCATCCCCCTGAATAATAGACCCAAGATACTTAAAACTTCCTCTCCTATGGATGACTTGTGAGTCTAGCCTCGCCTCCCCTTCCCCTCCCTGAGTATCACCACTGAACTTACATTCCAAGTATTTTGTCTTGGTCCTATTTAGCTTGAAACCTTTATACTACAGTATAGAACCCATAAACGTTTACCTAAAACTAGGGGTTTCATGGTGCCGAATCAGACTTAAGCATTGAGGATTGTAGAGATTCTTCGCGGTAAGCTTTCGAGCTACGGTTTGGAATTTTTAGGTTGAACAGTACATTGGGGAGTTGAAAAAAATATTTGGAAGTGCATGGCATTTCTGTGGCCCATTTTGCACTCGCAGAACTGATATGCGGATCACAGTTCTGCCGCAGACTGAGGCACAAAATCTGGGCAAATGTTTCGACCATTATGCGGTCCATTATGCGGCCGCATAATCATTTTGCGGCCTGCATAACCCATCGCAGACCCAGCAAAAAAAAATTTGGAGGCCAGTTCTACGGTGCATTATGCGACCGCAGAATAGGTCTGTGGACCACAAACCGGTCGCAAAGTTGGGCAAGGGTGCCCAGTTCCAGAGGGCCATTATGCGGTCCATTTTGCGGACTGCAGAAGCATTATGTGGTCGCATATGCGTCCGTAGATCTGTGTGGGGGCTTCATTTTTCATATTTTATAACTTGACCCCCATTTTATTTATCTAGCCTAAGGGTTTTGGGGGATTACCTGACATTTTAGACAAAGGAGAGAGCTATTCTAGAGAGAGGGAAGGGACGACTAAGGATTTCACTACTCTACTTTGATCAAACCTTGGAATACTATCAAAAGGAACTTACTAGGGCTTCAAAAAGGTAAGCATTTCTTCCCCCAATTCTTCAATTTCGGGTTTGGGTTGATTATGGGTGATGAGGGAAGATCTATCACATGCATGAGCTAATAGAGACTGTGGGGCGGTTGTTGAACCATCTTGGGTGGTTTTATTCTTAAATTAGTTGAGGGAAAGGTCGGGTCATAATCGTAAAATCCCTTGCCCTGAGAATTCCTCTAATCATGCTTATAAATCTCTCCTCCTCTATAGATTGGCATCGTTAGGAGTGTTGGAACATTATTGTGGCACTACAAAAGGCTCTTTCAAAGTATGAAGGCTAAACTCTTCCTCTAGTATCGGAATTCTCGAATCCTTGTAAAATTCTATCGTGTGTAGTCGAACTTGAAACGCTATTGATGTGAGGTATTCAAACTAGTAAAATTGATTCCCGATTGACATAACATCTTAGAACCCTCGTGTGTTAATGATTCTCTATTTTTGACTTAATTATGTTATACCCCTTTTGGGAAGGAGACCTTGTATGAAATCAATGAGATTAAACACTTATTTCTCACATGATGAAACCTTATGAAACTACACTTGCTAAGGCCAAAGATGCCAAATGGTTGATTTAAAAGGGAACTCTTTTGTACAAACTATTATCGTTTTGGGAATCCAAAATGTGGCATTGTGAATACACCTCCACCCGTATACATCGGGGTGAGGCGCCAGGGCCGCTTTGTGTAGAGTTTTTGGGATTGTGAATACACCTCCACCCGCATACATTGGGGTGAGGCGGCAGGGCCTCTTTGTGTAGGGTTTCTGGCATTGTGATTGCACCTCCACCCGTATACGTTGGGGTGAGGAGGCAGGGCCACTTTGTGTAAAGGTAGTTGTAGACGATCCCCGACTTATTCATTTATAAATGTTGTTGAAAGCTCTTTATAAATTTACTATGGCTTTAACTCCTAACAAAGCCTTTTATTGTTACCATGATTCATAATATTCATGTTGTATTTCCAAGTCCTTGCATAGATGTTTGGTTTTCGTACTAGTACTATTCGACATGTACTAACGTCCCTTTTGCCAGGGGTGTTGCATCTTTAATGGATGCAGGTAGTTCCATAGCAGGTGGTATTGATCAGTGATACCAGCACACCCTCTCCTCAGCTTACTTGGTGAGCCCCACTTCATTTCGGGGTCATGTATCTCTTGTTCCATGTACATAGTGTTTTGAGGTATAGCTGGGGCCTTGTTGCCGGCACTGTCGTAGCACTCTTTTATTTCTGTTAGAGGCTCCGTAGACATAGTGCGGGTTGTATCCTGTTTTGGGAAAGTTGAACTAAACTTGTTGTAATTGTATCATCTGTCCCAATTTAACTACGAATGTATAGTGTACTGTTTTGGAAAATTGTTAATGACATAACTACTGGAAATGAACTGTTGTTATTCACATGACCTCTTACTCTCTAATTAACAAAATGAATTCTTCTCTTTATTCATGGGTGAGTTAGGTAGAATAGAAGGTATTGTACAGGGTTGCTCGGCCGAGGTATCTCGACTGGGCACCGGTCGCGCTCCCCGAGGTCAGAGCGTGACATACAGGGTCTTCCTCCACACCTCTAACCTCGCATTCACATTGCCTTGTGTCTTGTAAATCAATACAATATCATCTGCAAATAACATATACCATGGCACCTTCCCTTGGATGTCGCGCATCAGAACGTCCATTGTCAGAGTAAAAAAAAAAAGGTTGAGTGCCGACCCCTGGTGCAATACAATCATGACCGAAAAATGGTCTGAGTCCCCTCCCACCATCCTCACTCGGGTCTTTGCTCCATCATACATGTATTTAATCACCCTAATGTAGGAAACCAGTACACCTCTAGCTTCCAAACACCTCCACAAAACCTCCCTGGGGACTTTATCGTGTGTCTTTTCTATGTCGATGAACACCATATGCAAGTCCCTCTTCCCCTCCCCATACTGCTCCATCAAACTCCTAACAAGGTAAATGGCCTCTATAGTCGAGCGCTCCCGCATAAACCCAAATTTGTTCTCGGAAATAGACACTCTCCTCCTCACCCTTAGCTCCACCACCTTCTCCCAGACTTTCATAGTATGGCTAAGCAGCTTGATACCCCAATAGTTATTATAATTTTGGATATAACCCTTGTTCTTATATAAAGGAACTATTGTGCTCCACCTCCATTCCTCAGGCATCTTCTTCATTCTAAAAATGACATTAAATAACTTAGTAAGCCACTCCAAGCCCGTCTTTCTCGCAATCTTCCAAAACTCCACTGGGATTTCATCCAGCCCGGTCGCTTTTCCCCTCCTCATCTTACACATAGCTCCCTCAACCTCCTCAACTGTAATCCGCATACAATACCCAAAGTCGCAACAACTCCCAGAGAGTTCCAAATCACCCAGTACAATATTCATGTCCCCATCCTCGTTCAAGAGACTATGGAACTAGGTCTTCCATCTCCGACGGATAAGCCCCTCATCCAACAAAACTCTACCTTATTCATCCTTATTGCACTTCACTTGGTCCAAGTCATGGGACATCCTTTCTCTCACCTTGGCTAACCTGAAAAACCTCTTATCCCCACCTCGGCCCTCGAGTTCTTCATACAAACGACCAAAAGCTACAGTCTTGGCCGCTGTAATTGCTAATTTCACCTCCTTCTTAGCTAACTTATATTGCTCCTTATTCACCCTTCTCTCCTCCTCGTCTGCATTTTCCATTTGGTTCAGATACGCTGCTTTCTTGGTCTCCACTTTTCCTTGCACCTGCCCATTACACCACCAGTCTCTTGTGTGTCCACCAGACTAACCCTTCGAGATCCCTAATACCTCTCTAACGGCTTCCCTAATGCTTTGCACAGTCGTGGTCCACATAGTACTTGCATCCCTGCTACTCCTCCAAGCCCCCTAGTCATCAATTTAACCATAACTCCTGCGCTTTGGCTTCCGTCAAGGCTCCCCACTTGATTCTAGGTTCGCTATACCCTTCCCTCTTCCTCTTCTTCCTCGTGATCTTAAGGTCCATGACCCGGAGCCTATGAAGGGTCGTGCGTTTCTCACTGGGGTGACCTTTTAATCCGTGTAAAAACCTCTACCGGAATTCCTGCGTAGAAGATAATCAATCCGAGTCATGGCCACCGAACTCCGGAAGGTAACCAAGTGCTCCACCTTCTTCGGAAAACTCAAGTTTGCTATCACCAAATCAAATGCTCTAGCAATGTCCAACAGAGAAGTTCCTCCTCCGTTTCTCCAAAGTCGAATCCACCATGTACATCATCATATCCCCCAGACATCGCTCTGATATGGCCGTTGAAATCTCCTCCTAAGAAAAGCTTCCTAGACGCGGAATACCATGCACCATCTTATCAAATCCTCCTAGAAATGCCTTTTGACTTCCTCGTCCAAGCCTGCTTGGGGTGCGTATGCACTGGTTATGTTCAAAATAAATCCTCCAACAAGTAGCTTAATAGTCATCAGCCCGTTGTTGACCCTCCTAACCTCCACCACTAGATCACGGAGGTCCCCATCAATCAAGATACCTACCTCGTTCCTACCCCCCGCCCTCCCAGAATACCATAGTTCGAACTTTCCCACATCCTACGCCTTATCTCCTACCCATCTAGTCTCCTATATACAAGCTATATTAATCTTCCTTTTTTCCAGAATCCTCGCTAACTCTATAGAGTTTCCAATCAAAGTTCCTATGTTCCAAGACCCCACTCTCAGCCTAGAGTCTCCCTTATCCCTCTTACCCTCACCCCCCATACCCTCTTCCCGCCAGGACACCCGACCTTACCCTACTATCGTTCACCAAAGCCATTATAATATAGGAGACACTACGCAAGCACTACACTGAAAACAAGTGACAAAAATAAAATGAATAACAGAAATATAATCTCCAACTAATATTAACAAAACAAACAACTAGAGGTCACAGAGACAATAGGCAAAACTACTATAATATAGCTTGGGAAGAAAAAGATAATAAAGAAAAATACAAGTAATCGAGACAAAGTGGATACAATTAGAGCACAACAATACGCTAGAGACAAATTGTAAATAAGCTACTTAAGGAAACAAATATGCAGGAAAGTCCTAACTAATAGCTAAATAAGGGGTCTATTAAAAATGGCAGTAACACAAGTGACATTTTACAGTTAAATCAAGACAAGAGACATATTGTAAATAATATGCTTAAGGAAACAAATATGGCAGGCAAGTCCTAACTAATAGCTAAATAAGGTCTACTAAAAATGGCAATAAAACAAGTGACGTTCTACAGTTAAAGCAAGACAAGACAGACAAATTATCGAGATCAACGGTAAAGGCAAGAAAAATAATAATTCAAGAAAGATAGTGGTTACACTCGCGCCGATGCTTCTGACTGGGATCGACGAATGCCGGGGACAAAGTACGGGAACGACAGCTCTCAGAATACTCAGAAGACATGCACCAACAATCATCCTTTTTAACAAACATTTACAATCAAGAATCGCATCTTTTTCACGAAAATCTAGCTTTTTCTTCTCTATTGTCTTTGTATTTTCTTATTGTTGTTCTCTGGTTTATCAGATAACCAAAATCAAAAAGTCAACCCAAAAATATCAACCCCGAGCCCACACCTCTGAACCTGGCCAAATCACAAACTACGAACACCCATTCGAATAAGAGTCCAGCCATACTAATTTCATCCAATTCCGACCACAAATCGACATTCAAATCCTCAATTTTTACTTGAGGAAAGCTTTTAACAAAATCCCCAATTTCTCCACATAGATTAATCAATTAAATGCTAAAAATCAAGATAGAATCATGAATAATGAAAAAATCGAGTCAAAAATACTTACCCCAATCCAAATTGTGAAAATCTCCTCCAACATCGCCCAAATCCGAGCTCCACAACTCAAAATATGTTAAAATTACTAAACCCCCTAGAAAATAGAGTACTTATGGTCTACCCAGGCATACCCTTCACGATCGCCGGACCAACTTCGCAATCGCAAAGGACAATCAAACTACGCCCCAAAAATGACCTACGCGAATGCGAGACCAAGGTCGCGAACGCGATGCACAAACTGTTGGGGTCTATGCGAATGTGGCCTCATTCACGCGATCGCGAAGAACAACGCGTGCCACCTCCAGCTAGTCCTTCCTTCTATGCGAACGCGTCTGCCTACCCGCTATTACGATGTTCGCTGCTAGCCAAAGCTTTGCGAACACGAGATCCTTTACATGAAACGTGATGAACAACCACCCTGCCTGACCCAAATACTCTACGCGATCGCGAACACATTCTCTCGATTGCGAAGAAGGACATCAGACACCAAAAATAAGCAAGGCCAAAAGATAAACAAATGGTCTGAAACCCATCGGAAACATACCCGAGGCCCCCGGGACCCCATCCAATCACACCAACCAATCCCCAAACACAACACGGACTAACTCGAAGACTCAATTCACATAAAATAACATCAAAATTATGAATCACACCACGATTCAAGCCTAAGAAACAAATGAACTTCTAACTTCCACAACTCATGTCGAATCATACCAAACCAACCCGAAATAACCTCAAATTTTGCATGCAAGTCCCAAATGATACAATTGATCTATTCCAACTCCCGAAACCACAATCCGAACTTAATATCAACAAAGTCAATTCCCGTTCAAACATATCAATCTTCCGAACCTTCAACTTTCTAATTTTCGCCAAAAAGCACCAAACTAACCTACGGACCTCCAAATCCACATTCGGACATATGCCTAAGTCCAAAATCACCATATAAATCTATTGGAACCATCAAAGCTCCATTCCTGAGCCGTCTATACAAAAGTCAAACTCCAATCAACTATTCCAACTTAAGCTTCCAAACTTGGTACCAAGTGTCCCAATTTACTCCATAACCTTCCTGAAACCAAACCAGCTACCTCGGCAAGTCATGTAACAACAAATACACATAAGTAAAGCATCAAATAGGGGAAACACACTAAAATACTCAAAATGACCAGCATGGTCAATACATTCTCCCCATCTTAAATAAATGTTCGTCTCGAACAGGCCTAGAATCATACCTGGAGTCTCAAAAAGGTGAGAATATCTCATTTGCATCTCCTGCTCGGTCTCCCAAGTACCCTCCTAGTTGACTTCTCCACTGAACCTTCACCGATCCTATTTTCTTCGACCTCAACTCTCGAACCTGCCGGTCCAAAATTGCCACTGACTCCACATCATAAGTCAAATCCCTATCTAAATATGTCGTGCTGAAGTCCAAAACTTGTGACAGATCACCATAATACTTTTGGAGCATGGAAACATGAAACACTGGGTGAACCCCTAATAGACTAGATGGAAAGGAAAGTCTATAGACCACCTCTCCAACTCTCTCAAGCACCTCAAAGGGACCAATATACATGGGGCTCAACTTGACCTTCTTCCCCAACTTCATCACACCCTTCATGGGTGAAACACTGAGTAGGACCTTCTCCCCCACCATATATGCAACATCTGCCTTCATATTAGCATAACGCTTCTGCCTAGACTGTGTTGTACGAAGCTGCTCCTGAATCAACTTCACCTTCTCCAAAGATTCACGGACCAAGTAAGTTTCCACCAACCTAGACTCCCAAGGCTCAAACCAACCAACCAGAGAACGACATCGCCTCCCATATAAGGCCTCAAAATGAACCATCTGGATACTTTACTGAAAGCTCTTGTCGTAGGCAAACTCTGCTAATGGAAGAAACTGATCCCATGAACTTCCGAAATCAATGGCACAGGCACGTAACATGTCCTCCAATATCTGGATAGTGCACTCAGACTGTCCGTCCATCTGGGGATGAAATGTTGTACTCAGCTCGACCTGTGTGCCTAACTCTCACTGCGATGTGAACTGAGTGCCTTGATCTGAGATAATAGATACGGGCACACCATGAAGGAAAACAATCTCACAAATATAAGTCTGAGCCATCTGCTTTGAAGAGTAGGTAGTCATGACTGGAATGAAGTGTGTAAACTTGGTCAGTATGTCCATATTGACCCACACTACATCGAATCTCCTCAAGGTACATGGAATCCCAACTACAAAATCCATGGTGATATGCTCCCACTTCCATACCGGAATATCAAGTCTCTAAAGCAAACCACCGGGTCGCTGATGCCCGTACTTCACCTGCTAAAAGTTCAAACACCGAGCAACATACCCGACAATAACCTTCTTCATCCTCCACTACTAGTAGTGCTGCCTCAAATCATGATACACCTTTGTGGCTACTGGATGAATAGAATACCAAGAACTATGGGCCTTCTCAAGTGTCAACTCTCGCAGCCCATCCATATTCGGTACACAGATTCGACCATCCATCCTCAATACCCCATCATCTCCAATAGTAACCTCCTTTGCCTAACTGTGTTGCACCGTGTCCTTTATGACAAGCAAGTAGGGATCATCATACTTGTATGCCTTGATATGCTCAAACAAAGAAGACCGTGAAACCACAGAAGTAAGAACCCGGCTAGGCTCCGAAATATCCAACCTCATGAACCGATTGACCAAATAGTAAACATCCAATGCTAACGGTCTCTTCCCAACTGGAATATAGGCAAGACTTCACATGCTCTCAGCCTTCCTACTAAAAGGATCGGCCACCACATTGGCTTTCCCCGGTTGATAAAGAATAGTAATATCATAGTCCTTTAGTAGCTCTAACCACCATTGTTGCCTCAAGTTCAGATCCTTTTGCTTGAATAAGTGATGTAGATTCTTGTGATATGTGAACATCTCACAAGACACGCCATAAAGATAATGCCTGCAAATCTTCAACGCGTGAACAATGGCTGCCAACTCTAAATTATGTACAGGGTAGTTTTTCTCATGGGGCTTCCACTGATGTGAATCATAAGCAATAATGCTACCTTTCTGCATCAACACGCACCCAATACCAATCCGTGAAGCATCTAAATAAACTATGTAGGAACCAGATCCTGAAGGTTAAACCAGAACTGGAGTTGTAGTTAAGGCAATCTTGAGCTTCTAAAACCTCTCCTCACACTCATCAGAGCACCTGAATTGGGCACCTTTCTATATCAATCTAGCCAATAGGGCTGTTATGGATGAAAATTCCTCCATAAATGGCGATAGTACCCAACTAACCAAAGGAAACTACGGATCTTAGTAGCAAAAGATGGTCTAGGCCAACTCTGAACTACCTCAATCTTTTTCGGGTCTACCTTAATCCCCTTGTTGGATACTACATGACCCAAGAATGCCACTGAATCAAGCTATAACTTACACTTGGAGAGTTTAGCATATAGCTTCTTCTCCCTCAAAATCTGAAATATGATCCCTAAGTGCTGCTCATGATTCTCCTGACTACGACAATACACCAATATATCATCAATAAACACTATGACGAAAGAATCAAGATACGGCAGAAACACATTGTTTATCAAGTGCATAAAGGTTGTTGGGGTATTGGTCAGCCCAAAAGACATCACTAGAATCATAATAACCATAACGGATCCTGAATGCCATCTTCAGAATGTCTGAAGTCTGAATCTTCAACTGATGGTTTCCCGATCTCAAATCAATATTCGAGAACACCCTAGCTCCTTGAAGTCGATCAAACAAAACATCAATATGCGGTAGTGGGTACTTGTTCTTGATTGTAACTCTGTTCAGCTGCCTGTAGCCAATACACATCCTCAAAGAACTATATTTCTTCTTCATAAATAGAATTGGTGCACCCCAAAGTGACATACTGGGCCGGATAAAACCCTTATCAAGCAACTCCTGAAGTTGCTCCTTTAATTCCTTCAACTCTACTGGTGCCATGCGGTATGGTGCAATATAGATGGGCTGAGTGCCCGGCACCAAGTCAGTTCTAAAATAAATATCCCTGTCGGGTGGCATACTCGGTAGGTTTGCAGGAAACACATCTAGGAAGTCCCTCACTACCGAAAAGAACTCAACGGTAGGAGTATCAGCACTAACATCCCTCACATATGCTAAATATGCCAAGCATCCCTTCTTAACCATGCGTTGAGCCTTCAAATAAGAAATCACCCTACTAGGAACATAATCTAAGGAACCTCTCCACTCAACCCTAAGCAACCCCGGCATAGCCAACGTCACGATCTTAGTGTGGCATGGTGACAACCAATTCATGCATAGAATCACATCAAAATCGACTATATTGAGTAAAAATAGATCAACCATAGTCTCACAAACTCCAAGGGTAACCACACGAACGATATACCCGATCCACCATAATAGAATTCCCTACCGGTATAGATACATGAACAGGCATATCTAATGAATCATGAGGCATATCCAAATAACGAGCAAAATAGAATGACACATATGAATAAGTGGAACCAGGGTTAAATAACACTGAAGCATCCCTCTGGCACACTGAAAAAATAACTATGATCATGGTGTAGGAAGCAACTGCCTCTGGCCTGGTGGGAAATGAATAGAAACGGGCATGACCACGCCCGAACAACCTCCCCTTCTAGGGAGACCCCGTGCTGACTGAACCCCACCCCTAATTGGATGTGCAGGTAGTGTAGCTACGGGTGATGAAATCACAGGCTGAGAGCTCTGCTATGGAACCATACTCAACAGTCTGGGGCAATCCCTATTGAGATGACTCAAGTATCCACACTCATAATAACCCCTCATGTAAGGTTACTGACCCTGATAACACGAAGAACTACCTGTGGAAACCTAAGCAGATGGAGCACGATAAGATCTCTGTGCCGGTAGTGCACTGAATGATGACTGAGTTAGACGTGCACTGTAGGAACAGTGGCTAACTGAAGAACCGCGAGGAACATGACGAGCTGCCTGAGTGGGTCTAAACAGACGACCTCTGCTATAAGACTGGCCTCTAAGATGAGGCACTGCTGAAACCACCTGAACCATGAGGCCTGTTACGCGGCGCCTTCCTGAAGTTCCTTGGAAGGGCGACGTAAGGCTAGGCAACCGATGTCAGTACGGTTGCTGTCCGCCAACTGAGGTCCCCTCCGTACGCTAGACTAGATTGTCAGTGCCGTACGAGAAAACCAATATCATGAACAATTGAAAGAGAGCAGAAAAGAGAATTGAGAATGAAATAAAGCTTGATTGCATTGAATGAAACCTATTACAGAAAACAAGACGGTGTCGGGGGGGAGAGACACCAGTACAGAGAATTGTTTGCTTGCTTGAAAGTTTTGATTGCTTGGTCCCCCTTAATAATGCTTAAAAAAATAAACCAAAGTTACATGACTAGACCTATGAAAGCTGGAAAATCACACTTAAAGAAAATGCAGCAAAACTACTCTATATTTACAATGAAAAGGACTTAGTCTTCTACAAAGCAGCAACAAGTCCGTTGGCAGCAACTTTGTCTTTAGCATCAGGGTCTGCGCGCGCGGCATTGTCTGCGCGCGCGGCGCTGTTGGCTTTTGCCTGTGGCTGGGCGCTGGCGATGGCTATCGGTGGGGCGACAGAGGCACATGCGCGCTTGTCACTTGGAGCTGCCGAGACCACGGGGCCGACCGTGGCGACGGGCGTTGGGAGGCTGGCCAGGACGCCACGGGGCGCGTCCAAGGGATCATGGGGCATGGCTGGAAAGCCGCCCATGACATTCTCCCCCACCTGAGTTGGCGACGTCCTCGGCGCCTTCCTTGCAAGGTAATCATCAATCAGGCTCTTGTAGGCTTTGAGGTTTGTTCCCCTCTCCCAAGTATTCTCCTCTGCATCACATCCCTGCCATTTCACCAAGAACTCCTGGTGATCTTTTCTTGAGGCGTGAATCACTCGATCATCAAGAATAGCTTCAGCACGCCTTTTTCCGGTTGAATTGGGGCCTCGAATACTTGGTATTGTGAGTTGGCTTCGTGAAGGATCCTCCACATCTTCCCGAAAAGGTTTCAGGAGACTGACATGGAAAACAGGATGGATTTTCCACCAAGCTGGGGTATCCACCCGGTATGCAACTTTCCCAATGCGCCTTTCAATGGACAAGGGTCCAATATATTTTTGCAATAGGCGAGGGTCATGGACCCCTGCAAACAAGTACCGCTTTGGGATTTTGACCATCACTTTGTCTCCCACCTGGTATTCCACAAAGCGGCGATTCTGATCAGCATGCCTCTTCATCCGCTTTTGGGCTTTGACAAGATAGCTCCGCACTATCTCCAAATTTTGCTTCCATTCTTTTGAGAAGCTAGCAGCCAGAGGAGATTTTGACATGTTTGGTGCGTTCACTGTGTGTGGGAGTAGCGGTTGCAGTCCGGTAACAATTTCAAAAGCGCTTTTGTTGGTACTTGAGCTCTTTTGTGAATTGAAACACAGTTGAGCAGCATCCAGAAGCTTCACCCAATTCTTCTGCGATCCGGTCACAAAGTGCCGGAGATATTCCTCTAGCATGCCATTGAATCGCTCCGTCTGGCCATCAGATTGCGGATGAAAACTTGAGCTATGACTCAATTTTGACCCGAGGCACTTAAAGAGTTGGGTCCAAAAATTGCTAGTGAAGCGTGAGTCGCGATCACTAACAATGTCTTTAGGTAAGCCCCAATATTTGACGACATGAGAGAAGAATAGTCGAGCTGTATCTTCTGCTGATATATATTGTGGGGCTGCTATAAAGGTAGCATACTTGGAAAACCGATCCACCACAACCAAGATAGTTGTGAGATCTCCAACCTTGGGCAATCCGGTGATGAAGTCCAGGGAAACGCTTTCCCAAGGTCTTTTTGGTACAGCTAGTGGTTCCAAGAGCCCTGCCTGCGTCAAGCAGTCTGACTTATCTTTCTGGCATACTAGACAAGTCTTCACATACTGAGCGACGTCATCGACCATTTGAGGCCAATAATATGCACGGTGAAGTAATGCCATGGTGCGTTCCTCGCCGGGATGACCGGCCCACAAAGTGTCGTGGCATTCTGCAAGAAGAGTCCGTCGCAGATCTCCTCCTTTAGGAACATAAAGTCAGTTCCCTTTCACCTTCAGGAACCCATCTTCGGTGTAGAACTGGCGAGTCTTGCCCTGTCCTACCAGATCAACCAAATACTGTGCAGCAGGATCCTTGATGAGTAGATCCTGTATCTGGTCTTTTACGGTGGTGGTTACTTCGCTTCCCTTTAGGGCGGCGAGTATACACATCGATGCTAGATCAGCTCTCCGACTGAGTGCATCAGCAACATGATTGGTCTTTCCACTTCGGTACTCCAGGTTGAAGTGAAATTCCACTAGGAGTTCCTGCCACCTAGCCTGTCGTCCATTCAGCTTTGGCTGGGTCATGAAATGGCTAACGGTTGTATTGTCTGTCATGACCACGAATGGGGCTCCCAGTAGATAATGCCTCCAAAGGCGTAAGCAATGAACGACAGCCAATAATTCTTTCTCATGGGCGGCATAGTGCCGCTCTGCATCCTTCAGTTTCCGGCTCTCGTACGCTACGGGATGCCCTTCTTGTAGCAATACTCCACCAAGTGCATAGTCGGAGGCATCCGTTTTCACTTCGAATGGCTTGGCCAAGTCAGGGAGGGCCAAGACTGGGCTACTAGACATAGCCATCTTCAATGCGTCAAAGGCCTCTGCCCGCTTGGGGCCCCAATCCCACGGGGTGGCCTTTTTGAGAAGTTCTGTCAGCGGCACTGCAATGAGGGAGTAACTTTTCACAAACCGCCGATAAAAGTTGCATAGGCCAAGGAACGACCTCAAGGCATGTATATCATTAGGAGGCGGTCATTCTGTAATGGCCTGAATCTTCTGCTGGTCCATCTTGATCCCCCCTTCCTCGATGACATGTCCGAGGAAGTCAATTTGTTTCTGAGCAAAGGAGCACTTATTGCTTCGCATATAATTCGTGCTCCCGCAATCGGGCTAGGACCTTCCGCAAATGCTCCAGGTGTTCTTACAGTGTCTGGCTATATACCACAATGTCATCCAAATAAACCACGACGAATTCATCAATGTATTCTCAGAAGACTTGGTTCATCAAGGTGCAAAATGTGGCTGGCGCGTTAGTCAAGCCAAAGGGCATAACCAGGAAGTCATACGACCCATATCTTGTCACACAGGTCGTCTTGTGCTCATCACCATCTGCAATCCGAACTTGCCAATAACCTGTCCTCAGGTCTATTTTGGTGAATACCGTCGCACCACCCAGTCTATCAAACAAGTCTGCCATTAGCGGAATAGGGTACTTGTTTTTCACGGTGATTTTGTTTAGAGCCCGGTAATCCACGCAGAGTCGTAAACTACCATCATGTTTCTTTTGGAATAGCACAGGGGACCCGTATGGGGACTTGGAGGGCACAATGATCCCTGTGTCTAGCATTTCCGTCAATTGTCTTCGAAGCTCGGTGAGTTCGGGTTGTGACATTCTGTATGGCGCCCGGGCAGGTGGCTTCGCACCCGGCACCAACTCAATCTCATGGTCCACAGTTCGCCTAGGCGGAAGACGCTTTGGCATGTCTTGTTGCATGATGTCTTCAAATTCCAGAAGTAACTCCTTCACGGGTGCAGGAATGGGACTCGAGGAGCGTTCTATATCTTCCATGCAGAGGGTAGCCAGGAACGTGGGTTCATGTCTTTTTCCCCCCTTCTTCAACTGCAAGGCCGAGATGTTCTCGGCTGCCATCTTCATGGGAATGCACGGAATAATGCAGGGCTTGGCCCCATTTCCCCCCATCATCAGTAGCATGTCTGCATACGGTGCGGGCATGGTATTGGTCTGTCTCAGGAATTCCAACCCCACTATTAACTCAAAGTCATCTATGATCACTACGCGCAGGTTGAACTTTCCTTCATAAGGGCCAAGCTTCACTGGTACTTCTTTGGCTATTCCACCCACTGGTTGAGGTGGTGAGTTGATAGCCTTCACACGACCTTTGCCCTTTCCTACAACTAGTCCAAGACGCTCCACCTGAGTCGAGGCTAAGTAGTTGTGGGTGGCACCCGTGTCTATCATTGCCCGAATGGGCTTGCCATTTACCTTCATGTCAACGAACATTAGGGTCCTCTCTTGATGAGGAGGAGTCCTCAAATTTGCCTTCTTATTTCCTTTCCTGGCAATTGGACAGGGGTCCTTCTTCTTGCAGATACCGGCACTGGTTCCCGCTAAGAGCTCAGAAATGGAGCCAACAATTGCATTGAATGCACCTACTGGCTCGGTCTGGTCCGCATCATCGGCGTCGTCATCCGTCCCATCCTCAAAAGCTTGATGGGCGTTCATCTGTGCATGTGGACATTCATTATTCCAATGTGGTCCGCCGCAATGACGACATCCTGAGGGGGCTTCCTCCCCCGATCATTGTTGTTAGATGCAGCACTAGTACTGCCGGAAGAGGGAGTCTTGGATTTGGGTGCACTCCGGTCTCCTCCACTTCTGCTAGGGCCACTAGTGTTTGGTTGGCCCCCTTTGTATCCTCCTCGGACAGGCTGTTGAGGCCTATCCTTCCGGGCTTCCACTTGGTAATCCCCAAGGCACTCTGCTGCTTGGATTGCCTTAGGCAACGTGTCTACCCTTTGTCTCTGCAACTCCATCCGGGCATAAGGTTTCAACCCTTCCAGGAAGGTGAAGAGTTTGTCTTTGTCCCCCATGTCACGGATGTTCAGCATGAGCGCGGAGAATTCCCGCACGTAATCTCGCACTGATTTGGTCTGGCGGAGCTCCCGCAACTTTCTCCTGGCATTGTACTCAACATTTTCGGGGAAGAACTGTAGGCGTATGGCTGCCTTCAGTTCCGCCCATGTGTCGAGGGCATCTTCACCTGCCTTGATGGCTTCGTACTTCACCCGCCACCAGAGTTTGGCATCACCCTGAAGATACATGGCAGCAGTTGCTACCTTCTTAGCTTCTTCCAGGCTTCCCACGGCATCGAAGTATTGCTCGATGTCGAAAATGAAATTTTCCACTTCTTTGGCATTCCGAGCTCCACTGTATGGCTTTGGCTCAGGAATTTTCAGCTTTTGTGCCATGGGGGCGAGGTTCACACCACCCCCAAATTGGTTTCCGCCTCCTCGAAGTAGGCCTTGTAAAGCAGCATTGACAACATTGAGCTGGCCTGTCAAGTTGTCAATGGTTTGTTGCATGGCAGTCACCCTGTCTGCCTCTTGTTCCCTGTTGGCTAAATCCTCGGCACGCTCCTGCTGGAGGACCTCAAATTTACCAAATATTTCAGCTGCCTCTGTGGCTGTTGTTTGTCAGTCTCCTTCAGAGTCGCGACTGATGTTTTCTATGTCAACTTCGGCCTGGATGAGTCTGCGGTCCAGGTCGTCCAACCTTTGCACTAGGCTGGTCTTTAGATCGGGCACCATTTCCACGATGGGCCGTAATGAGTCAATCGTTCTCTCAAGGGTCGCGATGCGATCCCCATAATTCACCATGGTCAGAAATGGTGGTAATTGCAATGTAATCCCTCGTCCGATGTTGAGCCTAAGCTCTGATACCAACTGTTATGCGGCGCCTTCCTGAAGTTCCTTGGAAGGGCGACGTAAGGCTAGGCAACTGATGTCAGTACGGTTGCTGTCCGCCAACTGAGGTCCCCTCCGTACGCTAGACTAGATTGTCAGTGTCATACGGGAAAACCAATGTCATGAGCAATTGAAAGAGAGCAGAAAAGAGAATTGAGAATGAAAGAAAGCTTGATTGCATTGAATGAAACCTATTACAGAAAATAAGACGGTGTCGGGGGGGAGAGACACCAGTACAGAGAATTGTTTGCTTGCTTGAAAGTTTTGATTGCTTGGTCCCCCTTAATAATGCTTAAAAAAAATAAACTAAAGTTACATGACTAGACCTATGAAAGCTGGAAAATCACACTTAAAGAAAATGCAGCAAAACTACTCTATATTTACAATGAAAAGGACTTAGTCTTCTACAAAGCAGCAACAAGTCCGTTGGCAGCAACTTTGTCTTTAGCATCAGGGTCTGCGTGCGCGGCATTGTCTGCGCGCGCGGCGCTGTTGGCTTTTGCCTGTGGCTGGGTGCTGGCGATGGCTATCGGTAGGGCGACAGAGGCACATGTGCGCTTGTCACTTAGAGCTGCCGAGACCAAGGGGCCGACCGTGGCGACGGGCGTTGGGAAGCTGGCCAGGACGCCACGGGGCGCGTCCAAGGGGTCATGGGGCATGGTTGGAAAGCCGCCCATGATAGGCCTCTTGGCCTTCCACTCCTCACGCTCAAGCTTGCAAACCTACTCTAAACGTCTAGCAATCTCGACCACCTGGTCAAACCTAGTATCCGTCGCAACCTCTTGAGCCATGCTGTAACATAAATCATAGTTGAGGCCATCAATGAACCTCCTGATCTTCTCCCTTTCTGTGGGAACCAAGCATACTGCATGACGTGCCAAATCTGCAAATCTCATCTCGTACTGAGTCACAGTAATACCCTCCAAGCGTAGCTACTCAAACTCTCTATGCAACTCCTCCCTACGAGTATGTGGAACAAACTTCTCTAAGAAGAGAACTGAGAACTCATGCCATGTAAGTGGCACTGCGCCAGCTGGCCTACCTAACTCATAATCTTGCCACCACTTGTAGGCTACCCCTGTCAGGTAAAAGGTAATGAAACCAACTCCACTAATATCCACAATACCCTCGGTACGAAGAATCCGATGATATCGGTCCTAAAAATCCTGAGCATCCTCTGACTCTCCTCCACTGAACTCCGGCGGATCAAGCTTCCTAAACTGCTCCAATCTCTTCTGCTCCTCATCAGTCATAGGTGGACCAACCTTGGCCCGAGTAGCAATTATTGGCTGAACTGGTAACACCCTTGGTGTCTAATAACCCTGAGCTAGCTGCTCTAGAGTATGGGCGCCTGGAGTCTCAGCTCCGCCCCCGGCATATGAGGTAGCTGGTGCAAATGGTATAGTCACCGCCTGAGCCAAGCTCATGCACACACTTAAAATCTGAGCCAAGGCCTCCTGAATACCACTTATCAATAGGTATCGCTAGTGTGTGAGCTGGTCTCACCGGTACAACAGTATCCAGGGCATGCTCCTCCACTGGAACAACTGGTGGCTTCACATGCGCTTCTCTAACTATAGTGCGTGCCCTACTTCGGTATCTACGCGGCCTTAGACTCTCGTTGCCCTAACTAGTGGTACTGGTGCATGTCTGCCTAATCCGTCTGAATGTGTCCTTGCCATTTGTGAGAGAATAGAAGATTAAAGGTTCAAACTTAATAAATAACAAATCTGCATGACAAGAATTAAAGAAGTGAAGTTTTTCCTAACAGTTCGGTAGCCTCTCGAAAATAAGTATAGACGTCTGCATATCGATCCTCAAGACTCTACTAAACTAGCTCATGACCTGTAATACCTATGAACCTCGGGCTCTGATACCAACTTGTCACGACCCAAAATCCACCAATTTGGCGTGATGACTCCGAACATACCAACACAAAACATAATAACATGACCTAAGAAAATGATACAAGTCTAAAGCATTCAAATATAATGTAATAACGCTAAAACATGATAAATCCCCCAGAACTGGTAAATAGAGAGTCATGAGCTCTAAAATGGAAATTCAAATCGACAAAGAAAAATAACAATATTGCTTGAAAATAAGGACAACGGCTAGAAATGGAAAGAAACGCCAAGACTGCAATTGGGATGCAGCTCTACCTCGTCTCTAGAACAACTCAGCTAGCAAAACCTCTACTACTGGTGACATGGTCCGACACCTGCATCTGCATAATTATGTATAGAATGTAGTATGAATACAACAGACCCCATGTACCCAGCAGGTATCATAATTAACCTCGGCGAGGTAATAGAAGCAAGAATTATAAATAATACTCGTTAATTACCTGTACAATTCATAAAAGCAACAAATACAGAACGATAATATGATCAAGTCATGAATCTCTGAAAGAACCACTTCGGTGCACAAAATTACTTAACATACTCTACTTAGTCAAAATACGGCATATAAAGAAGATATGCAATTAAAGTAGATAACAATCAAGGAAGTTGCAATTAAAGATGAAATGCAACAATCAAATCAAACACAACAGTTTTTCCTCAGAATTTCCTTACAGTACCAACCACTGATTAGTTTTCCTCAATCCGCGTGTACACCATCAAGAGAAAAACATGAGGGGTGACCCTAGGGGGGTGGATCCATATCCACATGCTGCACGGCAAAGTCACATGCAATAATCATACTTCGTCCAGCATGGTCACACGCTCAATATCAAGGATCCGCCCAGCGTGGTCATAGGTATAATATCATAATCCGCTGGGTGTGGTCACATGCATAACAATACAATCCGCTCGGCATGGTCACAGGCATAACAACACAATCCGCCGGCCTGGTCACAGGCATCCCGTCAAGATCATATCAAACATAAGCAAATATATAAGAATAGATGTATATGATCATTGATCATCAGATTTCATACTTCTGGACTGATATAAATGACATGATAAGGTGTATGTATTTGTAAAGTGTGTTATCATAGCTCAAATCGACAATTTCATCACGGAAATAGCAATTATCAAGTTCATTCATGGGATTAGCCTCTATGTAACCTCAAACATGGATCATATAGTTCACGACAAGGTTATAAATTTGAGAAACATCACAGCATAAAGCTTAATAATCAATTCAAGACATGTCACAGCCTAAGCACTACCCCAAACATGGGTAAATACCTCGGCGCTCGCACATGGGCTCAAACCCTACAAATATGCACACCCATAGCACGTAGATATCACAAATAACTTAGCCAGCTAGTGCCTCAACCAAGTTTAGGTAAGATACTTAACTCAAGCAAGTCCAATCCTCTAATAAGCCCTTCTCGCATGTATCAACCTCTGGATGGCTCGAATCTAGCAAGAATAACTAAATATCATCAATAAAAGCCATAAGAATTGATTCCAAATGATAAAGCTAAGATCTTTAACCAAAATCTAAAAGTCAACACAAAATATCAACCCCGGGCCCACAACTAAGAACTCGGACAAACCCACAAATTACAAACACCCATTCGAATACGAGTTTAACCATACAAATTTCATCCAATCCGACCACAAATCGACCTTCAAATCCTCAATTATTACTTTAAGAAAGTTTTTACTAAAATCTCAAATTCTTCACTTAGATTCATCAATTAAATACTAAAAATGAAGATGGAATGATGAATAATGAACAAATCTGTGTCAAAAATACTTTCCCAATCCAAATCGTGAAACTTTCTTCCAAAATCGCCCAAATTCGAGCTCTACAACTCAAAATATATCAAAATGACTAAAACCCTCAAAAATAGAGTACTTATGGTCTGCCCGGGCATACCCTTCACGATCGCAGGACCAAGGTCGCGAACATGATGCACAAACTTCTAGGTCCTACGCAAACGCAACCTCATCCCCCTTCTACGTGAATGTGTGCCACCCCCTTCTACGTGAACGCATCTGCCTGCCCACGATCGCGATGGCCACTGCCACCCAAAGCTTCACAAATGCGAGCTCCTTTATGTGAACGCAATGAATAACCACCCTGCCTAACCAAAATACTATACGAGATCATGACCTCCTTCTTGCGATCGCGAAGAAGGACATCAGACACCAGAAATCAGCAAGGCTAAAACATGAAGAAATAGTATGAACCCCATCTTAAACACACCCGAGGCCCCCGGACCCCCTCCAATCACACGATCCAATCCCAAAACATAAAACGAACTTACTCGAAGCCTCAAATCACATAAAACAATATCAAAATCATGAATCACACCACGAATCAAGCCTAAGGAACTAATGAACTTCAAACTTCCACAACTGATATTGAATGACACCAAACCAACCCGAAATGACCGCCAATTTTGCACGCAAGTCCCAAATGACACACGGACCTCTTATAACTCCCGGAACTATAATATGAATACGATATCAACAAAGTCCTGATCAAATTTATCAATCTGCCAAAACTTCAACTTTCTAACTTTTGCCAAAAAAATACCAAACTAACCTACAGACTTCTAAATTCACATCCGGACATACTCATATGTCAAAAATTATAATACAAAGCTATTGGAACCATCAAAACTCCTTTACGAAGTTGTCTGTATAAAAGTCAAACTCCGGTTTACTCTTCCAACTTAAGCTTCCAACCTTAGTACTAAATGTCCTAATTCACTCCACAGCATTCCCGAAACCAAACCAACTACCCCAGAAAGTCTTGTAACCAAAAATACACATAAGTAAAGCATCAAATAGGGGAAACAGGCTAAAATACCCAAAATAATCGGTCGGGTCATTATAGATCTATGAAGAAATTTGATGCCATTTGGGCCATTATTGATAGACTAACCAAGTTCGCGCATTTTATACTGGTGTTGACCATATACACTTTTGAGAAGTTGGCACAGATCTACATTAAGAATATTGTTCGTTTGCATGGTAGGCCTATTTCTATCATTTTGGATTGAGTAACTCAGTTCACATCTCACTTTTGGATGACTTATTAGTATGAGTTGGGTACGCAGGTGGAGGTTAGTATGGCATTTCACCTACAAACGGATGGTCAGTCTGAGTGGACTATTCAGTTGTGGAGGATATGTTGAGAGCCTATATTATTGATTTTTGAGCCTATTTGGATTAGTTCCTACCATTGGCAGCATTTGCTTACAACAATAGCTATCAGCTCAACATTAAGATGGCACCATATGACGCCATATATGGTAGGCGGTGTCGTTCTACAATTGGTTTGTTTGAGCCTGGTGAGGCTAGGATGTTGGACATGAAATTGGTTCGTGATGCGTTGAAGAAGGTGAAGTTGATTAGGATCGTCTTTGGACAATGCGGGATAAGAAGAAGAGTTATGCGGACACGAAGGTCCGTGATATAGCATTTATGGAGGGTGAAAAGGTACTTTTGAAACTTTCTCCTATGACGGTTGAGATAATATTTGGGAAGAAGGAAAATTTGAGCCCGGGTTCATTGGTTCGTTCGAATTGCTAGAGAGGGTTGATGAGGTTGCTTATATGTTTGTATTGCCTCCGAGCCTAGTAAGGGTATATTCAGTATTTCACATTTTGAGGCTTCGGAAGTATCATGAAGATAAGTCACATGTTTTGAACTTCAGCACAGTACATGAAAATTTGACTTATGAAGAAGAACCAGTAGCTATTTTAAATAGGCAGGTTCGGAAGTTGAGATCTAAGGAGATTTCTTCCGTGAAAGTGCTTTTGAAAGGGCAATCGACTGAGGAAGATACTTGGGAGTCCGAGTCTGATATGAGGAGTAGATATCTGCATCTTTTTGCTAGTTTAGTCTCATTTATATTTCCATTCAAGAACGAATGTTTCTTTTAGAGGTAGAAAATGTAACGACCCGATAGGTTATTTTTAGTGCTAGCGCTCCATTTCGTGATTTGAGATTTTGAATAGCTTCATTTGATATTCTATGACTTGTGTGCATAATTTGTTTCAATTTTTAAAAAGGTTTAGATGTGTTTTGGAAGAGAAAATCTTATTCGAATCAGTGTTTTGACAATTCGTGTATGTTTGTATGATGATTTTGCACTTGTACATATGTTTTGTTTGGGTCCCTAGTGACCCGAGGCTGTTTCAACACTTTAGTTGAAAGTTGAAAAAATTTAAACTTATGAACATTAAAATTTGGGTTTGATGGTTGATTCTTGATTTTGATATTTTGACACCTTGAACAAGTCTGTATAGACTATATAGACTAGTTAGGATTATTGTACGGAGTCTGGGGGGCCTGGTGTAGGGGTGTTTTCCGCCAATTTTTGCTCTTATTACAAAATATGGTCTGCTAATGTGCAGCAGACCTTTGGGGAATGCGGAGCTAAACTCGCATTCGTGGAGTGTATTTTGGGCAAGGGAATTTTGTAAATCGCGAACGCGGTGGTGGGGCCACGAATGCGAAAGCTTGGAGGGACTGACCTTTGCGAACACAATACAGCCTTCGTGAATGCCGGAAAACATGGAGATCCAAAACCTCAATTTAAGGTCAGATCTTGAAACTAATCACATATTTGGATTCGAGAAAAAATGGGTAGCCGGAATTGGTCTTGATTTCAAATTTCGATCACGTGGGCCCGATTGACTTTTTGTTAACTTTTCCTAATTGGATAAAGATTGAACCTTTTTTACATGAGGATGATTCCTAAGGTTTGTTTTGACTTATTTAAGTGTTGTTGACTAGATTCGAATGGTTTGGAGTCTTGTTTTAAAGAAAAAGGTATTGGAGTGTTGAACTTGATCTGAAAAAAGGTAAGTATCTTGGTTAACCTTTGATTGAATAGGTCGTATTTGGTTTAGTTGCTACGTGCTAATTTTGTTGGGATGGCGTATATGCAAGGTGACGAGTGCATATGTGTTTTTTATGGTTACAGACTAACCAACTCATTATTATATTGTTAGAGTACCCCTAGGATCAAGAGGTACGAACTCCGTAGCTATTTAATATCAGAATTGAAAAACTACAAAACTTTTTTTAGTGGAAACAGAGGCTACTTCCAGATAACTCTTATAGATGTCTCTCGGGGGAATCCAATATTGATTTCCCTCTATTTATTTGTGGATCAGCAGCATTTTGTACATCGATTTCATCTTCTTTGTGTATATTCCCTTGGTAAGGTCCCATTATCTTCTAAACATCTATTGAGGTTTTAGCAGCTTCTACTACCTTAGTACCTTGCATAGAATGCTCAGCTCGCTCAGCTTCATTAATGTTTTCCATTTCTGGGCAATTTATTTTGTTGTGTCACTTGCTTTGCCCTTCTCTTTCTTCTTGGTTATTCAAACTGCTTGGCTTCCTATAGTTTACCAGTCATGCCCTATTGTGAAGCAATTTTCACAAAATTCGGGGGGGGGTGCAATTCTCCGATGACATCCGCAATTAATGCACAATCTCATTTCTCTGCTTCTTTGTTAACATCATTGAACAACTATGTTACCATCTGTCAATTTTGGAGTAATATACGTTAAGGATGTCCCATTACTTACTACATAGTTACCTACATAGCCCTTGAGGCTTCTATTAGGTCTTCTTCTCCTACATCAATTTAGGTTTGCTTAGCATTCTTAGGATTTGCTTAACCCATTTTCTCTATGTTCACTAGATTACTTTCTCTTCCTACCGAATTGCCCTTGCCTCAGGTCAAATTTCTCCCAATTCCTGCATCTTCAATGGTGAAACACTCAATTGCAATGTCACAGCTCAAAATCCCCAACTAACTGGTTGTGATGGTGCATAACCCCACTTGCTAGGAAAATTAACGTTTAACAATAATAATAGAAGTTGAATTAAATATTTAACAGCATAATATCATAAATAAAGAGTAAAAAACTCCTAAATCAACATGATAAGTCTAAAGCCAATACAACTGTCATAAACACCTCCCAAGACTAGTATCACTGGGTACATGAGCTTATTAATAATACTAAATACAAAGTCTGAAATAAAGTGCAATAATGTCTGATACAATAAATAGTAACAAAGATACGGAAGGTGATTCCAGAGTCTACGAACGGGTATGCAACACTACCTTAAGTCTACCAGATATCCAAGCTAATCAAACCTTGGGACTTCGCTAAGATCAACGCCTGAAGTTGCACAATAAGTGTAGAATTGTAGTATGAGTATAACAGACACAATATACTCAGTAAGTATCGAGTCTAACCCCAACAAGGAAATGACGAAGCTAAGACAAGACACCTACTATATAAATATGTGCAGTTAATAAACACGACAAATAACTAGAGAAATAACAAGAAAAATAATAAGAAGAAATAGCTAGAAGAAGTATGAGGAATAGTGAAAAAATCAAATAAGATAAATAACGACCATGTTTTCTTTAATAACACAACCAAGCCTTTCATAACAACTCAAATTCAAGAGAACGAAACAGTAACCATGAATCAACATAGCCAAGTCCATCCGCATAATAAAAGCAAGGAGCAAAGGATATCATATCAAATAGTACGACAATACCCTTGGTACGTTTACCTCTCATCCTCACCGGCAGGGAAACACCCTTCGTGCATATATATACATATCACTCTTCCTCATCAAATGTGAAATATCCTTCGTTCAATAATAATGAAGTCAAGAAGCACACAAACACCCTTCGTGCATAATTACTCTTCCTCTCAAGCACGGAATCGCCCTTCGTACAATTTATTCTTCCTCATCAAGCATATACAAAAATAAAATACCAAGCCTGGTAGGAAGCATAAATAACATCAAAAAGAGTAATTAAACATAACACACCATGTGAGAGATAATCATAACTTTGTACCAATAGGCGCGCCAACGTATCAAGAACCATAATGTTCAATTATCTCAATAAAACTTAAACATAGTTATTATAATATATGTGAATAATCAAGATGTTCCATGAACTATTTAAAGCATATGAGAAATAATGAATGAAGCAAACAAGATATGAATAAGGTTATCTACCCGTATGCTTTAGCCATGGCAAACGCATATACACTCATCACTATGTATATGTGCCGCCACCAACATAATTAGCACGTAGAAAATAGACCCAAGTACAACCTAATTCCCTCAAATCAAGGTCAATCATGATACTTACCTCTTTTTGGAACAAATTAACTTTTCAATTTCCTTTAGAACAAGCCTCCAAACAACTTGAATTTAGTCAAATAATACTTAAATAAGTCAAAATAAGCTTAAAGAACCCTCCTAATACTAAAAAGGTTTGACATTCATCATATTCGAAAAACGTCAACAAAAATTCAATCCCCGCCCATGTGGTCAAAATCCTAAATCAAGACCAAATCCCGATTATCCATTCTTTCCCGAGTCCAAATATGTAATTTATTTCAAGATCTGATCTCAAATCGAGGTTTAAACCTCCAACATTAACTATCTTAAATTTTTACCTAAAATAATCAAGACCAATTCCCGATTATCCATTCTTTTTCGAGTCCAAATATATAATTTGTTTAGAGATCCGACCTCAAATCGAGGTCTAAATCTCCAACATTAACTATCTTAAGTTTTTACCTAAAATCCTATTTCTACTCCTTTTTTAAAAAAGCAAATATGCATTGTGCCTACGACTAGTTTTTATATATATCCAAAACCAAAACAAAGAAGTATGAAGTCCCACAAAAATGTAGGCGCATAAAATATGAAAAATACATACTTCCTATTACCAAAATAGATCATGTGGTGCTCAACCTTGGTATTACAATTTGAACTAGAGCATAATTAGATAAATGATGAACAAACTAGCCAAATGGCTGCATTGAGTATGTCCAACAAAATGAATAAGAAAGCAATCTTCGACTGTTGTCTTCCCTCCAAAGCACGTGAGCCTGGACATGTCCATGCCTTGTCCCCTTTACCAAACGGTTCCTTATGTTGTGTACAAGATGTATTAGTACAAGTTTGTCTCGCTTCAAATTCGGGGAGCGCGACCGGCGCTCAACCGAGTGAACCCGACCGAGCAAGCCTGTTAGATTTTCTTTTACCCAAACTCATCCATGAATAAAGAGGAGATGTACTCCATTAATCAAACATTGAAAAGATTTCATTAACAACTCCCATTTCACTTCCATTAGCAGCTTCATTCATAACTTCCAAAATATTACAAGTTTATAAATATGATGATAAATATGTTTGCCAAATACCAACCTTTCTAGTTCAATTCCCAACATCGACTACCACTCACAACCTGTCTACGGAGCCTCTAAGTACAACACAAGAGTAGTATGGAAGTGTCGACAATAAGGCCCCGGCTATACCTCAAAACACAATGAACAACTCGAATGACATCATGCCCGGAATAAAGTAAGGCTCACCAAAACCTGCTGAATAGAGAGCGACTGGTAACGAGGACCAAAGCTGCCCGTTGATAAACAACCTGCATCCATTAAAAATACAACGCCCCCGGCAAAATGAACGTTAGTACATATGGAATAGTACTAGTATGTAAAGCTAAATGTGATCTTTCAAAATAGAATGCCAACATAAAAGAGGAAAACCATGGAAACAACAATCAACAATCAATGATATCTAATTTCCAACTTAAAACATAATAATTTCCAAAATATGAAGATAACACTCTGAAGTGATAATCAAAATATGATGATAATATATATTTTTGGTTGGGAGATCTTTAGCATCGAAATATCACTGTTCACAATATCACCTTTTACAATATCAATATTCACAATACCCATACCACCATACTTTTAGCACGTAGTCTGATCACGACCCGATCGGCTAGGCCATCTTATTAGACACATCAACCATAATCACTCTCAATACCAATACTATCGTACTTTTAACACGGAGTCAGATCACGATCCGATCGGTTAGGCCATCTCATTAGAGACATCAACCACAATCACAATTTCAATTACAATTTCAAGCAAAATCACCACCATGTGTGCGGCATGGCGTCCGATCAAGGGGAATAATTTTATCCCACTTTCTATGAATCAATCTCATCCCAATTAAGGGGAATAATTTTATCAATCAATATCATCCCAATTAAGGAGAATAATTTATCACATCAATTTCATCCCAAATAAAGGGAATAATTTTATCACATCAATCTCATCCCAAATAAGGGAAATAATTTTATCACATCAATCTCATCCCAAATAAGAGGAATAATTCATAAAAAAAAATTACATAGGTACAAATATATTTACCTCATCATCTTTCACATTGTATGAATCTCCACTAGTATTTTCAACCAATAACAACAACAATATTCCCTTGGTTCTTTTGGCCATTCACAAGATTCTTTATTCAAGGCACAGTGGTCGTATTTGATATTCCACACTTTTATTTCTTCCCTCTTATGTATCATCATCATAAATATCAACATATATAATATTCCGGAAATCACAACTTTAAGTTCATTAGAAATGAAAAATTTAAGCACAATAGATTTCTTTCCGAGAAATAGAGTAAAATAATTGGCAATTGATGCGCAAATTAAAATCATCAACAAGTAACACACAATTTATTCTTGAAATACTTTTCCCCAAAAAGAAAAGGGCAATACACAATTTTCACACACAAATATGTAAGAACGCAAAACATATTAAAAACACTCCTAAAGCATAGCATTAGTTAGGATAGACACATTTGGGCATGACTTGAATACATAAGCTTTTAAGCAAATCTATTTTAAAAAGTCAATTCGGAATAGTTGAATTAAAGCTCATTTCATAATCTTTCTCACATCATCTTATTTCATTAGCACCATTGACCACAAGTATAACTTTCACTCTTGGCACGTTGGACACACTTTATATCCCCAATTCATTAATTCCACTTCTAATCATCTTTATAGATTATCAACCATAAGACATTTTCAATCAAGACTTTAATTACACATATGAGCAATTAAGAATCTTACGCATATTGGGATTTTCTCATACAATTTGGCATCATAACCTTCATTTGAAACACGACTCAAAGACATAGTATTTTAATGCACATATCATTCTTGAACACATTTCCAAAGAATAACATAATGTGATAGGAACATTCATAACACGTTTTGAATACATAATTCTCGACTCTTTGCTTATTCGGGACAATCGAATTTATTCGGAACCTCTCGAAACATAGAATAAGGAACTTGATACAACCATACTTGAAACTTATAGGAACATCATGGAATTCAATTCTAAGAGAGTAGTTTAGCCAACATACCTCGCTTTGAGCTTTTCTTTAATTACTACAGCGTTCCAAAAATTCTAGCAATCCCAATCTATTTTGAGACATAACAAAATCGAACACAAATTAGGAAGATATTCATGGTTTCAGCTCATTTGAGCATTTTATCAAACACTAGGTGTGCATATTTGGCTACAAGATTTCTTTCATTTCACAACCTAATCTTTACTTATTTAAGCTCAACAATCTTCGCACAAACTTTATTGGTATATATATATATATATATATATATATATATATATATATATATATATATATATATATATATATATATATATATATATATATATATATATATATATATATATATAATACTCTCACACCCAAGAATCATACTTCTCATAACCTACTTTTAATCCAAATCCCAAAATTTAAGGGTAGGGAGTAGAATCTTACCTATTAGATAAAGATCTTGTGAAATCTTCAAGCCTTGAGCAAGAATTGATGAATAAAATAGCTAGATCTTCTCTTTCTCTCTCTAAGATAGCTCTCTCTTCTATCTAAAAAATCACATTTTACCTTCTAAAATGACCCCCTAAGGCCTTATATCAAAATTGGATCGGATATGAAAATTTCCAAAAATGACCCCCGTAGTCAATTATGTGGTGTAATTGTGTTATAGCATAATCATTTTGTGGGTAGCAGAATTGATTATGTGGGCAGCATAATCAATTATTCTATAGCATAATCAATTATGCAGCAGCACAATAGTTTTTGCAAAATTTGTCTGTCTCTGCTCCACTTTGCGATACTTATGCGGTCCGCAGAACTATTTTGCGGTCGCAAAATTGATCGCAGATCCAGCCTTTGGAAATTAGTTCATAACTTCTTGTAGGAGTGTCCAAATGATGAACGGTTTGAAGCGTTAGAAACTAGACTCAAAGAGATTTCATTTGATAAGTTTTCCATCACATAACACCTTATATATTTGTATATATACCCATTCAAAGTTTAGTCTTGTGCGTACCCATTTGAAACTTTAGTCTATCATGAAATTTTCAACTTGACTTGGACTTAGGGCTTTCCTTAGACACCACATCACTTATAATGTGCCTCGTACACTAATTATCATATCCATTTGATATCCATCATCTCAATAGTCTTCGTCTGTACATAAAATAATATAATTAGCGCACATCGACTTTCTTAATAGCGCTTAAGTACTTCGAAATTTTCCGGGGTGTTACATTTTCCCCTACTTAAGAACATTCGTTCTCAAATATTTTAAAAGTCACTTATAATAATAGAGTTACCATCCTTTTAACTCCAACCATTATGCATAGGCACTTATGACTACATGGGTCTTATACTTCCTTTCCAAAATTTAAACTTATGACCCTTAAAATTTGGCTATCTTTACAAATTCAAAAAAATTTTGACAGAGTTTTCCCTGTAACTGGGCCTATCCACCTGTCAGAGAATCAACAAAATCACCATATTAACACATCCACAACTCAACAAAGCATCACAGTGTATATCAATATCACTAATCTCATCATTACAGGCATTATATTATCAAGAGTGATATCTGGACATGAACTGCACATTTTAAATCATAACACATAGAAAGTACCTTTCAAATCACAGTTATTTGACTATACACTCAAGAGAGAATATTTTATTTCCTTAACACTTTTGGCCCTCAAGGTGGCCTCCTCGACCTACAGACTTCGCCATAACACATTAACGGAGGAAATCTCAACTCTCGGACTTATCCAACAAGGATAGCAAATAGTTGCTCCTCATAATCCAATTATCCATTAACTTCGCCTTCTTAGACGTAGACATATGAAACACTGGGTACACAGAGAACAATAATAGAAAAACATCATACTCATAGTTTGGCCTATTTCCTTCAAGATTTCATAAGGCCTAATGTAACGACACATACTTTACCTTTATTAACAATTCACATAGCATTCTCATGGAGAAAATATTGAGAATAACCCGTTCACTTTCTTCAACTCTAAATATCTACGCCGAACATCCAAACTAAACGATTAGCGACCTGCAACAATTAGTCTAAGATGTGCTAGCTTGAATATGACCATAAAATTTCCTATCCAATATATTTGATCACAGGATGACGCTTCTTCTTTGACATGTTTGAATTCTTCAATCCCCATAGGTTACTACCAATAAGAACAATGAGGTTCGAGATTTGGCTGGAATTATTCAAGACTCCACCAACGTGCCGAGAAGGGTATTTAAGAGGTTATATTTTAAGAGACATAAGGGTGACCACCAATAGTGCTGCCACGATTAATCATTATGACAAAATCATCGATTCAACAAGTGAAGCATAGACTTGCCTAGTAGGCATTAACAATGTAGGAAAAATCAGTTTAACTCGAAATGAGAATATTCTGACACCCTGAATGTGATATGGGTTTCAAAATACATGAAATTACATTATGCTCCTAACGGAAGCTAGCACAGGGGATCTATGCTACAAGCCCATGAGGATGAAAAGGAAGTTGAACACTTGTGAGATTTTATCATTCTGATGGCTTAACCTTCACAATAGCTAATCCTATATGAGAGGACTAGAGATACAACAAACAAGTGAGATCATGTAGCTAGGACATCTTATTTTTGGGATGAAATCATGTATTGGTTAGAGAGAATGAATGCTTTGCTATGAGATAGACATGTTTTTGCCATAATAACTATCAAGTTGCAATACAATGCCACTTCATGGGCAACTACAATACTAGGAACAAAGTGAGTTATTCACTGAGGCATGATCTAGGTGGACATGAAAGTCATACTGAGATGGGAAAACAAAAAGATCTTCCTGCGACGGATTTGTGAAAATCTCAAATTTCCCAGAAACTTTTATGATTGTGCATGTATAAGCACAAGTGTGTAAATGTTATTCATTCAAATCAAAAGGTTCTGTAAGAAATTCATCAGGTATAGTCCCTTGTTGAGAATTTAGGAAAGAAAGTGGAAAGTATTAATCCTAGAGTTATAACTCAATTCAAGGACATAATTATAGAGCTCAAATCCACAGGAGGTTGTAAATAAGAGAATTTGTGATAGAGTGGCTTCACGAATAATGCGTTTGTTCAGAAAGTAAGTACATGCAATGTTTTGAGATTCAACGTTTTGGTTAAGACCATATTTGTGTAGGCTCTTCAATATGGATGTACATATACAACAAGAAAAATAATGTGGTGTTCATAATGATGTACTTAGGAGTGGCTTACTTAATAACTTTAGATTGACAGGCCAGTACCTTAATTGATGCCCCTCTACTCCACATCAAATCATACATTAGTACCATAGTGACATACCCCCGAATGACATCTCATACACTTCACACAATGAGGATGGGGTCCGGTAAACTGACTCGCCCCACTTACCTGATATTTACCCTTTTTGCATACATCATAAGCATTCTCCTTAGTCTTCCTCCAAGACTTCATGGCGGGAGTAACAATCTCTACAACAGCTCATTGTATGGACTTTTGGAATTGCCTAGATCTACCACCCCTAACACGCTTCTGAGCATACTCACAACATGACGCAAAATATTTTCGCCCGTATATCGGGCAGACCAGGATAGGTGTATCTAACCTAAGGGCATTTTTTCTTCTTGTGCCCCCTCTTTCCACAAGCATAACATGTTTCAAGAATCATCTAACATAAACCCGAGTGGCTCTTCTTTCATATCAAACATTCCGGCTTATTGATACCAATAATCCTCTTTCATTTCTTAGGTGCTCTCACCACATAATCTGGTGGCGTGGTGAAATTAAACACTTCCCCTAGCAATTGGTTCTTTCATTCCCTCCTCGATGCCTCGAACCCGTGGGTTACTCATATGGAAAATGAGGCATGAAGAGGAATTTGGCTTCCTATCTTGAGCTCTATCGCACGATCTGGAGTATCAAAGAAGTGAGAAATTCCTAAATGTCCAAGTAGCCTCCTCATTATAGATCTGGTCAACAACACACCGATAAGAAGGACTCTACTAGACAAGGCTCCGAGACATCCTACGACACTTTAAAACCTTAGGCTCTGATACCAAGTTTGTCACGCCCCAAACTCGGAGAGCGCGACCGGTGCTCAACCGAGTGAACCCGACCGAGCAAGCCTGTTATATTTTCTTCTACCCAAACTTATCCATGAATAAAGAGGAGATGCTCCATTAATCAAACATTGAGAAGATTCCACTAACAACTCCCATTTCACTTCCATTAGCAGTTTCATTCATAACTTCCAAAATATTACAAGTTTATAAATATGATAAAAAATATGTTTGCCAAATACCAACCTTTCTAGTTCAATTCCCAACATCGACTATCACCCACAACCTGTCTACGGAGCCTCTAAGTAAAACACAAGAGTAGTATGGAAGTGCCGGCAATAAGGCCCCCACTATAACTCAAAACATAATTTACAACTCGAATGACATCAGGCCCGGAATAGAGTAGAGCTCACCAAAACCTGCTGAATAGAGAGAGTCTGCTAACGGGGACCAAAGCTGCCCGCTCATAAACCACCTGCATCCATTAAAGATGCAGCGCCCCCGGCAAAAGGGACGTTAGTACATATACAATAGTACTCGTATGTAAAGCCAACTGTCCTCTTTCAAAATAGAATGCCAAAATAAAAGGGAAAAATCATGGAAACAACAATCAACAATCAATGATATCCAATTTCCAACTTAAAACATAATAATTTTCAAAATATGAAGATAACACTGTGAAGGGATAATCAAAATATGATGATAATACATATTTTTGGTTGGGAGATCATTAGCATCGAAATATCACTGTTCACAATATCACCTTTTACAATACTAATATTCACAATACCAATAACACCGTACTTTTAGCACGTAGTCTGATCACGACCCGATCGGCTAGGCCATCTCATTAGAGACATCAATCACAATCACTCTCAATACAAATACCACCGTACTTTTAACACGGAGTCCGATCACGACCCGATCGGCTAGGCCATCTCATTAGAGACATCAACCACAATCACAATTTTAATTATAATTTCCAGCACAATCACCACCATGCGTGCGACATGGCGTCCGATCACGACCCGATCAGCTAGGCCGTCTTGCCACAATGTCGTGTGGATCGACATCATCCTTTTCTATCAATCAATATCATCCCAATTAAGGAGAATAATTTATCACATCAATTTCATCCCAAATAAAGGGAATAATTTTATCACATCAATCTCATCCCAAATAAGGTGGAATAATTTTATCACATCAATCTCATCCCAAATAAGGGGAATAATTTTATCATACCAATCTCATCCCAAATAAGGGGAATAATTCACAAAAAAATAACATAGGTACAAATGTATTTACTTCATCATCTTTCACATTGTATGAATCTCCACTAGTATTTTCAACGAATAACAACAACAATATTCTCTGACTCTTTTTGCCATTCACAAGATTCTTTATTCAAGGCACGGTGGCCGTATTTGATATTCCACACTTTTGTTTCTTCCCTCTCATGTATTACCATCATAAATATCAACATATATAATATTCCGAAAATCTCAACTTTAAGTTCATTAGAAATGAACAATTTAAGCACAATAGATTTCTTTCCGAGAAATCGAGTAAAATAATTGGCAATTGATGCGCAAGTTAAAATCATCAACAAGTAACACACAATTTATTTTTGAAATACTTTTCCCCAAAAAAAGGGCAATACACAATTTTCACCCACAAATATGTAAGAACGCAAAACACATTGAAAATACTCCCAAAGCATAGCATTAATTAGGATAGACACATTTGGGCATGACTTGAGTACATAAGCTTTTAGGCAAATCTATTTTCGAAGTCAATTCGGAATAGTTGAATTAAAGCTCATTTCATAATCTTTCTCGCATCATCTTATTTCATTGGCACCATTGGCCACAAGTATAACTTTTACTCTTGGCACATTGACCACACTTTATATCCCCAATTCACTTATTTCACTTCCAACCATCTTTATAGATTATCAATAATAAGACATTTCCAATCAAGACTTTAGGTACACATATGAGCAATTAAGAGTCTTAAGTATATTGGGATTTTCTCACACAATTTGGCATCATAACCTTCATTTGAAACATGACTCAAAGACATAGCATTTTAATGCACATATCATTCTTGAACACACTCCCAAAGGATAACATAATGTGATAGGAACATTCATAATATGTTTTGAATACAGAATTCTCGACTCTTTGCTTATTCGGGATAATCAAATTTATTGGGAACATCTCGAAACATAGAATAAGGAACTTGGTACAACCATACTTGAAACTTATGGGAATATCATGGAATTCAATTCTAAGAGAGTAGTTTAGCCAATATACCTCGCTTTGAGCTTTCCTTTAATTACTACAACATTCTGAAAATTCTAGCAATCCCAATCTATTTTGAGACATAACAAAATTGAACATAAATTAGGAAGATATTCATGGTTTCAGCTCATTTGAGCATTTTATCAAACACTAGGTGTGCAAATTTGGATACAAGGTTCTTCTACAAGATTTTCTTCATTCCACAACCCAATCTTTACATATTTAAGCTCAACAATCTTTCCACAAATCTTATTGGTACATACATGCATACATAATACTCTCACACCCAAGAATCATACTTCTCATGACCTACTTTTAATCTAAATCCTGAAATTTAAGGCTAGGTAGTAGAATCTTATCTATTAGATGAAGATCTTGTGAAATCTTCAAGCCTTGAGAAAGAATTGATGAATAAAATAGCTAGGTCTTCTCTTTCTCTCTCTAAGATAGCTCTCTCTCTTCTCTCTAAAAAAATCACATTTTACCTTCTAAAATGACCCCTAAAGCCTTATATCAAAATTGGATCGGATATGAAAATTTCCAAAAATGATACCCGAAGTCAATTATGTGGTGCAATTGTGCCATAGCATAATCGTTTTGTGGGCAACAGAATTGATTATGTGGGCAACATAATCAATTGTGCTATAGCATAATCAATTATGCGGCAGCATAATCAATTATGTGGCAGCATAATCAATTATGCGGCAGCATAATAGTTTTTTCAAAATTTGTCCGTCTCTGCTCCACTTTGCGATACGTATGCGGTCCGCGGAACCGTTTTGTGGTCGCGAAATTGACCGCAGATCCAGCCTTTGGGAATTAGTTTATAACCTCTTGTAGGAGTGTCCAAATGACGAACGGTTTGAAGAGTTAGAAACTCGACTCGAAGAGCTTTCATTTGATAGGTTGTCCATCATATAACTCCTTATATATTTGTAGATATGCTCGTTCAAAGTTTAGTCTTGTGCGTACCCATTTAAAACTTTAGTCTATCATGAAATTTCCAACTTGACTTGGACTTAGGGCTCTCCTTAGACCCCACATCACTTATAATATGCCCCGTACACGTATTATCATATCCAATTGATATCTATCATATTAATAGTCTTCGTCTGCTCATAAAATAATATAATTAGCGCACATCGACTTTCTTAATAGCGCTTAAGTACTTCGAAATTTTCCGGGGTATTACAATGTTGCCATTGTAACAGCCCAAACCATGCGCAACAGTAGCCAATACCACTGTCTAGTATAGTGGTGCAATTCTGGGCAAGTGATTTGTCATTAACATTTTGTGTGTCATCCATGTGAATTTCCATGGACTCCAATCATGATATACTTCCTTAGGTAGTCCGAAAAATGTGTAAGGTGAGCATTCCAATCGCATGGCCACTGGTGAAACCAAAAACACCCTCCAAATGCCAACACATTGAGTTTTAGACTTTATCAAATTTCTGTGCAATGAAATCTTCAAGCGGGCAGATCTGGATGTCGTCCCTAGTAGAGTAGTATTCATTCCTGCTTCCAAAAAGGTGTGAAACATAACGGGACACTGGACTTCTTGTTTGAGCAGCATCACATGATCAAAATTGGACATGAAGTCAAGTCCACCAATGCAAAAACCTAGCAGCTCATTTGGTAATTCAAATCCATGCTTATGCCGCTTATGCCTTCCATTGACACTCCCCCAATGGAATGAGCACCAGGTGGTAATACTATACATTGAAAAAGAGCCAATAAGTATGGCATGTACACAGTAATGATTCCTGTAAGAAAAGAACACAATGCTAGTAATAAAAAAGGCCATCTCTCCTTCACAAGGATTTGAGCATGATGGTCATGCCCGCTAATTATCCTCCATCAAGATTCTACTCTTTCCCTCCTCACCTCCTAGCTGCTTGCAACTCTTATCCTCAAGAAAGGACATTGAAGTTTATCATTATTCATAATTCTTCTCCCTTGTGCATCCAATTGAGCAAAACATTCACACTCAATTGGACCAATGTCAAGAGCACAGTTGGCCAGGTGATCATCCAATTTGTTTCCCTCTCAAAATATATGTGAGACCCTAGCGTTGTAATTCATTCAACAGCTTCTTTATCTCCTTCGCATGTTCAGTAATTAACCATGGTGCACTCCAAGTACCCTCAATCACATTCTAAAGTAACATCGAATCATTTTCCAACCAAATGTGAGTAAAGTGATGATTTATGCAACCTTAAAGCCTCCAGAATTGCAATAGTCTTAGCCTCATGTATCTCCTTTCTATATGCATATTTCGCATTCCATGCTCATCTCTCGAACAAAAGCCAATAGCACTTCTACCTGAATTCCCCCTAGAAGCATCATCAGTATTGACTTTAATCCATCCGTCCATAGGTAGTTCCCATAACACCTTGTTGATCATCAATCTTGGAGTATAGTGCTTCATTATATGCAACAAATCCATCCACCTATGAGGTACATTTTAAATGCCTGGCTTTCTAACTTTAACAAGTGCTTGAATTGTAGAAGAAATTTGATAAATAACTCTACTAATATATACACATCCCCATGCTTCTGACTATTTTTTCTCTTTCACAATTTTCAAACAATAATAGAAGTTAAAGCTTGAAAGATTGGTTTAAGACTAGAAGTCCAGCATTTAACTACTGGTTGATGCAAGCTTAGACCATCCAAAGATAATCCTTCCAAAGAGAAGAAGTAAGACCATACCCTAGAGGCGCATATGACCTGAAGAAGACATGTGTCATGGTTTTCTCTTCTGGATTCACACAACACCAATACTTAGAAGGCATATAATATCATATTCTCCTATTTCTACTCTTTGAAATCCTAGATTTAGGGATACAAATATATAAAAATTTAAGAAAATAAATCAAAACTAAGTTAAGATTACTAACCTTTAAAATTGAAAAGAAAATCCTCTCAAAAATGTTCTCCTTACGTAGTCTAGGTCTCAAAAATAGAATAAAATGAGCTAATCTCGAAGTCATTCCCTTTTACCCAACTGCAAATGTCGTAATTACGAATTATTGTATGCAAATGCAACATCACAAATGCGATAACTTGGTTCACATTTGCGAACAAGCATCGGAGCAGAAATCGCATTTGTAACCTGGCCTTTCCAAATGCGATCATCACAATTGCGGCCAATTGTTGTCCTCGCAATTGTGATCCTCCCCCTAGGCTTAGCTCCTTCGCAAAGGAGAGCCTGCATTCGCAAATGCGATTGCGATACAGCCTAAGCTCTCCCTAGTCTCGCAAATGTAAGCCAACATTCGAAAATGTGGACCTTGCATTTGCAAACATGTTATCGCAATTACGACAACAACAACACCAGCTATGGAAAAACTTGTCAAAATAGACTGAAACCAATACGAAACTCATCCGAGCCCCCGGGGCTCCAGTCCAAACATACAAATAAGTATACAAATCTCACACGAACTCGATCGTAGGCTCAAAACATCTAAAACAACATCAAAAACTAAGAATCAAGCATCAAAACTCATGGATTTCAAATGTTCATAACTTAATTTTCAACTTTCAACTATAAGCGCCTCGGTCATTCGAAACCCAAACCAAACATACGTACAATTCCAGAATATTCATACGAACCTACCAGAATCGTCAAAATACCTATTCGAAGTTGTTTACCAAGAATGTTGACTATGGTCCACTCCAACAATATTAAGGATCTAAACATTTCGAAAATTAAAATGAAGCACGCATATAAGTCATAAAAAATCAAAGGAAACTATTCAAGGCCTCAAATTACGAAACAGAAGGATAGAACTCAAAAAGACCTATCGGATTGTTATATGCAACCGTTGTATAACTGCATTATTTGATTATTGCAGTCTGTTGGTTGTTACACGAGTTGATTGAGTGGTCACCGCTGGTGTTATCATCTCCTATTTTATTTCTCCTGCCTTACGACTCTTAAATTGAACCCTAGAGCTAATTGAGCTTACAATAGTCACTATAGGATTCTTCCTTCTCCTCCCATGACCTTGACCTCCTCCAGCCATGGAAAAACTCGATCGACGCACATTATACTAACCTATGCCGAAGGCATGAGCGATGAGAGAGAATGAAGAGTTTCTTTGATTGTACCAATTTTGAAGTGTTGTTTATATATGTGATATATACTAGTTGAAAATGTGATTAGATTTGTTAGAGAACTTCAATTATTATTATTGTTATTATATATAAAAAAACATAATTTTCACCTTCACTTTTATTTTATTTTTTATTTGTTGTTATAATGATATGAATTGAACATTGTGTACGGGTAAAATCGGGGATAATGTTATTCATGACTTTCTGGTAAAGAAACGAGAGAGAAGCATGATCTGCGTAACCTCGAGTAAGGCCGAAGGGTTCCTCGTTTCTGGAATTGGAGAGGATGGATTGCGCACCCAGAATCGGGTACGATTAAATATCAAATCCGAGTAGAATGAAGTTCCGGGACCAAGGAAAGAATGAAATGGTTTAGCACGATGGGTAGGGAGATGTAATATCCGCCCTCAGCCAGATATTACGGCGCAAATCCCATTCAATAATAATGGCAGATCGACATTGACCGAAAAAAGAAGATTTTTACCTTATTTAGACTTGTACAAGGATTGAAATTTCTCTACTATATAAAGGGCAGAACTTTTATATTTTAAATAATTGTGTACACACATATCAAAGCAATAAAGTTCAATTTTGTCTTCTAGTTGTTTTTCAAAAATGTTCTTCAGTTCCCTTTTTTTTAGTTACAACCGAGCCAATATCGAGGGCTCAATCAGAGCCAATCTCAATGTTCAACTTAAAGCCATGCTCAATTATTCCATTGCATTTGTTTGATCATTTTATCTATATTTAATTTAATTATTTGAGGTTCTTATATCATTCGTATTAAATTAAATCACATATTTTTTATGCCGCGAACAAATTTAATTATTACTCATTTTTAAGGGTAAACGGTTTGGCTCTCATCGTGGGGCCAAGGATAATGGTGGTGATTAATAAGAATCTCCATAACGCACCCTATATTACACTTGTACTTTCAAGTTTGATTTCAGGTTAACCTAAGGATATCAAATCCTCAGTCCGCTCACTTGAACGTTGACGCCGAGTCGGGCCACCATGGTGAAACCACTAATGCGGTACCTAGTAATGGCGTGCCCCCTGTTGATCCCAATGGTGCCCCAGTCGCTGACCCGGTCGACGCTAAGTCACATGTTGCCATCAACATCAATCTGCCAACTGACCCCAAAAAACAGCATTCGCGGAGCACCCCGACTATCGACTCGAGAAGCACCCGAAGGGGAAGGTGATGGGGTCAGCTTGTTATTGATTTTCGAAAAGTTGCAAGCTTAGCAAGATGTAATAGCACAGTTGCAGACCCAAAGTCACGTCCCTAACAGGATCGAGCCCAAGCGAGTCAGGGAAAACACTCGAAGGGATGAACAAATTGCCGTGGAACCGGACGAATTCGGACTTGGGGAAATTTCCAAGGTGATGAGGATGCTCGAAGCATTGACAAAGCGGGTGGAGTCCGGTGAGAAAAAGATAGAGGCCAATGACAAGAAGGTGAAAACTTATAATTCCAGGGTCGATCAGATCCCGGGAGCGCCTCCAATATTGAAGGGGTCGTATTCCAAAAAATTCATTCAAAAGCCTTTCCCCCCAAAGCGGCACCGAAGCCGATTCGGAACGCCCGACATTCCCAAGTATAATGGGACCACAGATCCAAAAGATCATGTAACCTCCTATACATGCGCAATCAAGGGGAACGACCTAGAAGACGACGAGATCGAATCGATGTTATTGAAGAAATTTGGGGAAATGTTTCCAAAGGGGCGATGATGTGGTATCACAACCTGCCTCCTAATTCTATTGATTCATTTTGCTATGCTCACGGATGCTATTGTAAACACCCACGCTGGCACCATAGAGGTCGAGACGAGGAAGTCGGACCTTTTCAAATTCAAGCAAAAAGATAATGAGATACATAGGGAGTTCGTGTCGAGGTTCCAGATGGAACGAATGGACCTGCCTCCAGTCGGGGATGATTGGGCCATTCAGGAATTTACTCAAGGGCTCAACCCCGGAAGTTCCGTGACTTCTCAACAATTGAAGCAAAACTTGGTGTAGTACCCGGCGGTCAATTGGGCTGACATCCATAACAGGTATCAATCAAAGATTAGAGTCGAGAACGACCAACTAGGGGCCTCCTCAGGGTCTGTTTACCCCCAACAGAGTGAATGACAGGTCTAAGAGAATCATAGACCAAGAGCAAAGGCTGGTCCGAGATTGGTACCAGCCATACGGCTCGGATCGGAGGGGAAACAAGAGAAATGATCAAGGACCGAGCAATTAAGGCTTGATGAGCAAAAACAGTTTTGAAAGTCGCTCGAGGGGAAGGAAGCGCCGAGATTATTGGAGTACAACTTCAATGTGGATGCTGCAAGTATAGCGTCGTCCATAGGAAGCATCAAAGAGACAAAGTGGCCTAGACCACTACAGTCTGATCCCGCCCGGAGAGATCACAGCTTGGTGTGTAAGTACCATGGTACTCACGGTCATATAACCGAAGATTGTCGACAGCTAAGGGAAGAAGCAGCTCAATTATTCAACAATGGGCACCTTCGAGAATTCCTAAGCGAACGAGCCAAAATTTATTTCAGAAATAGGGACACCAACAATTAGGTCGAACAAGAGGAGCCCCAACACGTGATCAACATGATCATTGGGGGAGTGTATGTCCCCCAAGGGCCAATAATAAACATACTAAAGTTTATATCATAAGGAAAAAATGCACCCCGGGATTATGTCCCGAAAGGGGCCATCTCGTTTAGTGATGAAAATGCCGAGGGTATCATCCAGCCTCACAACGATACACTGGTAATATTCAGACTTATCAATAAATATCGAGTTAAATGTGTGTTGATTAATCCAGGTAGCTCGCCAACATCAACTGATGAAGGATCATAGAACAACTGGGATTGTTGGACCAAATCGTACAGGCGATCCGGGTATTGAACAGATTCAACATGGAGTGCGAGACAACGAAGGGTGAGGAAACTTTACCGGTAAACACTGTCGGGACCACCCAAGAAATAAATTTCTATGTGATCGAGTGGGATATGAGGTGCAACGCCTTGTTCGGAAGGCCATGGGTTGACAGCATGAGAGCTTGCCTTCAACCTTACATCAGGCATTCAAATTTCCCACTCCAGGGGGAGTCAAAATAGTCTGCAGGGAACAGCCAGGCGCAAAGGAGATGTTTGTTGTCGATGAAGTAATCCTGATGTCCGCGGTTTCGACATCAAAAAGCAAGGAGCTGGCTGAAAAAAAGGAAACCAAATAGCAATCAATGATCCCGACCTCAACTGGGCCGGAATAATAGGAGGAGCACATAGCGGACGAAGAGGATGATTACGTAATCCTGAGATATTTTACAGCACCCGATCACACCGATGCCACAAAGTCAACAATCGAGGAATTGGAGCAGGTTATACTGATTGAGCACCTACCGGATCGAAAGGTATACCTGGGCATGGGACTAACTCCCGAGCTCACGAAAAACCTTACTGATTTTCTTAAAGCTAATGCCAATTTTTTCGCCTGGTCCCATTTAGATATGATAGGGATCCCACTGGAGGTAACAACTCACAAATTGAGCCTAGATTCAAAGTTCCATCCGTTCAAATAAAAGAGAAGACCGCGGTCAGAGATCAAACACGCGTTCATCAAAGACGGGGTATCCAAACTTTTGAAAATAGGTTCCATCCGGGAAGTTAATTACCCGGATTGGTTAGCTAAAGTAGTAGTAATACCTAAAAAATGAAACAAACTTAGAATATATGTAGATTATAAGGATCTAAACAAGGCGTGTCTGAAGGATTCATTCCCTTTGCCTAACATCAATCCAATGATCGATGCGGTGGCCGGACATGAGATACTGAGTTTTCTCGACGCTTATTCCGGGTACAACCAAATTCAGATAGACCCCGACGATCAAGAAAAGACTTCCTTCATAACGTGATGTCTGATGTCGTTTGGGCTAAAGAACACTGGTGCCACATACCAACGCTTAGTTAACCGGATGTTCGAAGAACAAATAGGGAAATCAATGGAGGTTTATATTGACGATATGTTGGTTAAGTGCCTGTGAGCAGAGGACCATTTGAAATATTTGCAGGAAAACTTTGACATATTGAGGGAGTACAACATGAAGCTAAACCCGAAGAAGTGTGCATTCGGGGTTAGCTCAAGAAAGTTCCACGGGTTCATGGCATCTAACAATGGAATAGAGATCAACCCGGACAAAATAAAAGATATCACCGTAGTTGACAACGTTAAGGCAGTACAAAGACTGACCGGGCGGATAGCCGCATTGGCCGAGTTTATTTCGAGATCGTCAGATAAGAGCCACCGGTTTTTCTCTTTAGTGAAAAGGAAGAACGACTTCTCTTGGACCCCGGAGTGACAACGAGCTTTAGAAGAACTCAAGTGATACGTATCGAGCCCTTCCTTGTTGCACACTTCAAAGGCGGACGAATAGCTATACCTCTACTTGGCGATTTCCAAGGTGGCGGTAAGTGTTGCCCTGGTCTGGGAAGAAAAAGGTACGCAATTTCCTATTTATTATATTAGTAAAACCTTAGAAGATGCCGAAACAAGGTATCCACACTTAGAAAAATTAGCCCTCGCCTTATTAGGCGCTTCTAGGAAATAAGAATCGTACTTTCAATATCACCCCATATGTGTTGTGACCTGGTACCTGCTGAGGAATGTTATGCATAAACTCGAGCTCTCGGGTCGGTTGACCAAATGGGCCGTAGAAATTAGCGGGTACGATATGGAGTACAAACCCTGAACTGCCATAAAATCTAAGATTTTTGTGGACTTCTTGGCCGACTTTATGTCGGCTTTGATCCCCGAGGTTGAGAAGGAATTACTGCTCACTTCGAGGACTAGCTCGGGGATCTGGACCCTATTCATGGACGGTGCTTCCAACGTGAAAGGGTATGGATTGGGCATCGTATTAAAACCACCTGCGGGTAACGTAATAAGACAGTCTATTAGTACTGTAAAATTGACTAACAACAAAGCCGAATATGAGGCTATGATTGTAGGTCTAGAACTGGCTAAGAGCCTGGGGGCCGAAGTGATCGAGGCTAAATGTGACTCCCTCCTTGTCGTCAACCAAGCCAACGAGACGTTTGAAGTAAAAGAGGAACATATGCGAAGATACTAGGATATGTTGCAGGTGACATTACACCAATTCAAGGAATGGACTCTACAGCACGTACCTCGGGATCAAATAATAAGGCTGATGCATTGGCCAATTTGGGGTCGTCAATCGACTCTGATTAATTCGACTCCGAAGTAGTAGTACAGTTGATGAACTTGGTGGTAGAAGAAGGTCACGCCGAGGTAAACTCGACAAGCTTAACTTGGGGCTGGAGAAAATAATACATAGACTACCTGGAGAAAGGAAAAATTGCCATCGGATCCCAAGGAGTGAGGGTCCCTACGTACTAAAGCTGCCAGGTTCGGCTTGGTCGAGGGAAAATTGTATATAAGATCCTTTTTCGGGCCACTAGCTAGGTGCTTGGGTCCGAGGGAGACCGACTATGCCGTGAGAGAAGTACACGAGGGTACTTATGGAAACCATTCGGGAGCGGAATCCTTGGTAAGAATATTGATCAGATCCGGTTATTACTGGAACAAGATGGAGAAGGATGCGAAAAACTTCGTTCGTAAAGGTAACGAATGCCAAAGGCACGCCCCGATGATTTATCAACCAGGGGAAATGTTTCACTCGATCCTATCGCCGTGGCTGTTTATGAAATGTAGGATGAACATCATTGGTCCCTTGCCATGGGCGCCCGGTAAAGCCTAATACATAATACTCATGACCGATTATTTCTCCAGGTGGGTCGAAGCTCAGGCGTTCGAAAAGGTTTGAGAGAAAGAGGTCATCGACTTTATCTAGGATCATATAATATGTTGATTCGTGATACCGGCTGATATCGCTTGCGACAACGGGAAGCAGTTCATCGGTAGCAAGGTAAGTAAGTTTCTCGAAGACCAAAAAATTAAAAATATCTTATCAACATCTTACCACCCTAGTGGGAACGGTCAAGCGGAGTCAACAAACAAAACTATAATCCAAAACTTGAAGAAGAGATTGACCGATTCGGAGGGAATGTGGAAAGAAATCTTGCCCGAAGTCTTGTGGGCATATCGAACGACTTCAAAGTCAAGCACCGGTGCGACCCCGTACTCTTTAGTCTACGGCGCGGAAGCTCTAATTCTGGTCGAAGTGGGGGAACTAAGACTAAGGTTCTAGTACGCTACCGAGGTGTCAAATGGCGAGGCCATAGCCATGAGCTTAGACTTATCGGAGAAGTCGCCCTAGTCCGGTTAGCTACCCAAAAGCAGCGAATGGGGAGGTACTACAACCGAAGGGCTCACCTTCGACATTTCCAAGTTGGGGACTTGGTATTAAGGAAGGTTACGCTACACACCAAGAACCCAAATGACGGTAAACTAGACCTGAATTGGGAAGGTCCGTATAGAGTTGCTAGTATAACCGGGAAAGGTTCATATAAGCTCGAGTCAGAGAACGGTGTACAGCTACCGAACAATTGGAATGTGAAACACTTAAAGTTTTACTACTCCTAAGCTACGAACACAATTTCCTTTGAAATTTGTTATGCTTTGGACTAACTCATGTAGGTATTCGGTCGAGGATAAATTTGACAATTAGGTCTGAAAGTACGTATTGTACTCTTTTTTTCTTGGACCGGTTTTTCCCAAAGTGGTTTTACGGGAAAGTTTTTAACGAGGAAAGCGTAAAACGTGCTACCTTAGTTTTGAAGATCGGCCTTAGGTCGGAATTGCTAACCACCCATACTAGACCGATAGTATTCGAGCCCTCACGAGCTCAGTCCCAAATCTGGGGGAGCCATTACGCCCTATGTTAGGATCCTTAGAAGGCATTCTTATTTGATATTAAAAGACAAGGCTTGATTATTAGAATTCATTTTTAAGGGTCAAAAGATCAAACGAACCGTACCCGTGTATCTCATTCTTGCCATAGCAGAAAGCTTCTGCACCTTTGATCATGTACTCTATATGCAAAGTAATGAAAGAAATTTTCCCTCTATATTTCATCACTTCCCATTTGCACCATCGATATATTCATTGAGTTATTTAGAACAAATAATGGATCCAAAATCCTAGAGCCCACGGGCTTTCCCTAGTCGGGGACTGTTGTCCGATAATAAGATCAGATAGCTCGAGCTATCGAATCCCGGAGGCACCAAGCCTATTAGGTAGGGCCCAAAAATAAAAGGCTACGACCAATTTAAAATGGCTCGGAGACGTCCAAATTCGTACTTAGAAAGTAAGGTCCTTACATATGATTAAAACCTACTAAAAAAGGTCACCCTCGGCAAAACACCATTGTGTCCGATTGAAACATTCAAGTATCTTAAAGTTTTTGTTTTTATCAGATATTCTGAAGCTTAAGAAACTCAGAGTTGTTATCGAAACCAGGCCTTATTCGGGCTTTGGGGAACGAGCACTCTAAATTATGTCCAATTTTATGCTAGGCATTAATGACATTCTTCAAATAAAAAGTTGCAAACAGATACTGAAAAGTAAAAGACACAGTATAAACAAAGGGAAAATTTTATATATATTCCAAAAATATTTACTAAGGCATGGTAAAACGTACTCAATAAACAACAAAAATGTACAAAAGAAAACGAAAAATAAACTAAGGAATCTCGGCCTATTCTTTACCAGAGCTCGATTCACTATCAGAACCCTCGGGCTCATATATCTCTTTAGCCTCGGCCTCTAGTCCTTCGCCTCTTCAATCTCGGCCGATAGATCGAACCCCCGAGCGTGAATCTCTTCGAGGGTCTCCTCCGAGATAACCACTTTATATATTCGGCCTTTGCTATTAAGCAGGCCTTGGCTATTTCCAAGTCGTTCTTGTATTGGGCCAGCATATCCTATACCTCGGAGGATTCGGTCGAAGCTGCCTCTAACTTGGACTTCAATGCGGTATACTCCCGACCGAAGTCGCCCCGTTCCGAAATGGTCGAACCCAGTTGTGCTCGGAGCTCATCATTCAGCCGAGACCCCTTGTCAGCCTTATCCTTCATCACCCTGAGCTGGTCCTTGACTGATGCCAAATCCTCTTTGGTAGCCTCCTTTTCCGAGGCCAGAAGGTCCATCATGCTCCTCAACGTCTCAGCCAAAGCTTTGAGCTCGTTCAACTCGGCTCGGAGCTGGTCGATCAAGTATATCTTCTCTTGGACCTACGAGGTTGCGGCGTTAGCTACTTTGCTTAACCTCTCATTATTAATCTCAAATATCCTTACCTTCCCGCCCAGTACGACATGCTCCCGTTTCACCGACGAGGCCTAATATTGAGCTTTTACAATCTCAGCTTGGAGAATGGGGTGGTCCTTGAGTGCCTCGTCTGTTTGCTCGCTGAGAGCTTTGTACATGTCCTTCTATCGGATTTGCTCCTTGAGCGTGAACTCAACCTGACTCACTTCCATCCTAGAGCGATGGAAGCTTTCATGATGAAGCACCGAGGCCTGAAAAACAAATTGATGAGATCATGAAGATACGTTAAGGTTAAATGAGCTACGTGAAGGACACAAAGAAAGAGAAGCATACCCCGTTCAGTGCTTGTTGTGCCTCATTGAAGAGGCTCGGTGCGCTAACCTCGTTCATCTTCGCCTGATCCTTTTCGGTCAGCAAGCAGTGAAGATAGCTGGACATGCTAACCGGTCCGGACAGCACCCGGGAATTCGTCGAGATCGTAAATACGACTGTTCTTTTGCAGCCGGGATCCATGCTCATAGTGGGGAACTGCTTCACCAGCTTCGGGCTCGTGCTTGGCCCCCTGATTCCGACAACACATCTTTTTTCGGGATCTCAAGTTGACCGAACCTGGAGTAGTCCTCCAATGCACCGATGTCCACACCTTCAAAGAACAGGTTGAAGGCCTCGTCTGCGGCCCCTGATGTCTTGTTTGGTTTCTCTTTGATGGCCTGAGCCTCATCAAATAAAGACTCTGTGTAAGACGATGACTCCGTGATGTCAATGACATCGGCAGCTTCTCTCGGAGCGGGAGTAGCTTCTCGGGAGGCCGTGGCCACTGGCTTTTCTTCGGGCTCCTAAGCCAAAGATAGTTCGACCTCTCGGTCACTACCCCCCGATGCTGCCCGCTCTTCTTCATACAATGGTCGTCCCATGGGCGACGAACTCTACGTCATCATCTTCAGGATAGTCCCTAAGCCGGTAAAGGGAATCGGGGTCTGGTACCCTGGCCCGGGTACTCTTTTCGTTACTCTTTCGGACCCGGACCGCTACCCTCTTCTTTTTGGACTTGGCGTCCGCATTCGGGGAACCCGAAGACTTCCTCTTTCTTCTCTTTTTCTCTTCCTTCTTCGCAGCGGCCTTAGGCTTTCCCAAAGCGAAGGATTTAGTAGGTGAGGATGAAGCCTCGTCCTTGTCCACTGCCCGGAGCTTAGTGGTCTTGGGCAAACCTACGAAAGGAAGAGAAGGACTTAGTAAAAATGATAGTTAAATATAAAAGGAAAACTTGATCGGGGTGGAACACTCACCATGGGAACGGGCCTCCCACTTTCCCTTCGAGAGTTTGCGCCATTCGCGTTCGAAGTACAATAGTTGTTTGCAGATCCCCTCGACCCACTCTTTGAAGCGGGGAACTGTGTTAGGACTCGGGCAACCGCTGCATGATGGGAGAACTAGGCGATGAGAAAGAAGAACAAAAATCCAAAAGGAATTCCAAAGACTCAAACAGAAGAAGAATTTACGGGCTAGGTTTCACATTTTAGGGAACAATAGGAACTCGGGGGCAATGAGATATTCGATTTTCATCCGAACGAATCTCCCCTGCCATCCTCAACCCCTATCTTCGTCAATGCTCGAGAATGGAGCTTTCTTTGCCTGACGAACGAGCTTGATTAATCCCCCTCAGAGGATTCGGGGACTATAGAGACGAAGCAGATGGTCGACGGTAAATTGAGGTGCCTCAGTGTTATTGACGAAGTGGCGGAGGAGGATCATGATCCTCCAAAAGGATGGGTGAATCTGCCCGAGGTAGACCTCGTACCTTTTGAAAAAATTGAGGACTATGGTATCCACCAGGCCAAGTATGAAGGGGTATGTGTAAACACTTAGATACCGCTCCTCATGTGTGGTGATGTCCTCATCAGGACAAGCTAAGGGACGACCACTTCTTTGCCCTCCCACTTGTAGTCCTCCCAAAACTGTAATGAGCGTGTCCTCAGTGATGGATCATATGCACCTCCACACCTCCTCGCCTCGATCCCCTTGCCTGGAAGCTTTTTCGACCTTGAAGTCATTTTCTATAGAGCAGCCTCTGGGGATAAAATTCTTTAGAGGATGTTCCGGGGCCACTTCAGGTACGGCCACCTCAACATCAGTGGCCAGGTTAGAAGTTGAAGGGACGGTCGGTTGGGGGAACATATTTCGAAGTCTTCGCCATTGAATTCTGGGAAATATGAATATGTGAAGGCGGGTATGAAGATTTGAAGATGAGGATGAAGGTTTGAAAGTCAAACTTGAAGATTCAAGGATAAAGTATAAGGATTTGAAGACGGGAAGATGAAGATATAAGGATATGAAGAACAAACTATGAAGGTTTGAAGGGGTTAAGAGCAAGTGAAAAGTTTGGGGGTAAATTAAGGAGTTCTGGAATTAGAAAGTAAAAAAGTATATAAAAAAAGGACCGAAGCTTTTATAGGGAAGAAGTAATTAATGCGTGACGTTTCGCATTCGAAGACGGTCAACCGGCGGCTGACACGTGTCCGAAGTCAGAACGACGTGAGTGATGGGATATTTCATTGATCAACCCGATTGCGGCGTACTGAGAGAGGAGCCGAGGTCAATTAATCTCGTCTCGTCGCTTCGATAAATCTGCTCTCCGAAAAGTGAGGGGATTATCTGTGTACAGGTAAAATCGAGGATAATGTTATCCCCGACTTTTCGGTAAAGAAACGAGAGGGAAGCATGATCTGACGCAACCTCGAGTAAGGCTGAAGGGTTCCTCATTTCTGAAACCGGAGAGGACGGACTGCACATCCGGGATCGGGTACGGTTGAACACCGGATCCGTGTAGAATGAAGTTTCGGGACCAAGGAAAGAATGAAGCAGTTTAGCACGATGGATAAAGAGCCGTAATATCCATCCTCAACCGGATATTATGGCGCAAATCCTATCCAATAACAACACCAGGTCGACATTTACCAAATAAAGAAGATTTTTACCTATATAGACTTGTAATAGGATTGAAATTCTCCTACTATATAAAAGGCATAACTTTTATATTTTAAACAATTGTGGACACACATATCAAATCAATAAAGTTCATTTTTGTCTTCTAGCCGTTGCTCAAAAGTGTTCTTCAGTTCCCCTTTTCTTTAGTTACAACCGAGCCGATATATCAAAGGCTCAATCGGAGCCAATCTCAGTGTTCAACTCAAAGCCAAGCTCGATTATTCCATTGTGTTTGGTTTGATCGTTTTATCTATGTTTAATTTAATTATTTGTTGTTCTTATATTATTCGTGTTAAATCAAATCACGTATCCTTTAAACCGCGAACAAATTTAATTGTTACTCATTTTTAAGGGTAAACAAACTTAAACGAAGAAGTGAGAATTCATATAACTAACTCCAACTTGCTTGGGACTAAGACATAGTTGTTATTATTATTGTTGTTGTGTATAATAATGTTAAAATTATTTGCACAATCTTATTACTTAAAATCCAACGAAAAATATACGTTTAGGTTAAGCATCGGTTACTCGTAGACAGATGTTATGTTACAGGTTAGAATATTCATCAAATCACAATACTTTGTCGGAGTAAAGCTCATATTCCTATTTCTTGCTCTATGTATTTATACGATTATGCATAAATCTTATTATTTCCATAAATGTCACCTTTTAATTAGGAGAATAAAAAACACGAGGTCAAGAAATAAATTTGCACGGCCACTTTTCTCTTACTTTTTGTTCTTTAAGCCTATAAATCATATGTACGGAGGAAAATTTAAAAACTAATACTCAAACTAAACATATCAAACAACTTTGGCAAACAAAATGAAGTAAACCGAGAATAGATATGATTTTTATTGATGGTAATTGATCAGGTTTCTCAAAATCTCACAATATAGTACGCCAATGTTAAATGGAAAACCAATAAACCATGCTGCTGACCTTAAATGGGAAAAATATTTTCGGCTATCCAATTCTCGTAAGTGTTTGGTTGAGAATGCGTTATTGTTTTTATATCTATTTTCTGTTTTATACGATATTATTTTTTTAATTTTTATTGATGCCACTGATCTAATGTCTATTGTTTATTTTCTTCTTCTTGCGTCGAAAGTCTTTCGAAAATAACCTCTTTACCCTGCCGAAATAAGGGTAAAGTCTGCATATATTTTACCCTACATTTTATTGGTAAAATTTTATTGGGTGATTATTGTTGTTTGGTCCAAAATGTCAGCAGAGATATTGAGTAGAAAGAGAAGGTGGGGGCTTTGGGGTTCGGGAGTTACCAGTACCCACATGGCTTGGGGCTCCACCAGCACATGCATGGATATATGTGAGATAAAGAGATCTTCAACCGAAAAGTAACTGATGAGTTAGGTATTGGTAGTTACCTAGTCCCTTTCTTTACTTTATCAAACCACTACATAAAAACATTTTATATGCCCTGTCTTGTTTATGCTGATATAGCCACTCCTGTTATGTTCCTCGTTAACGAGGAAATTAAAGTATCAATTTTCGATCTATGCTCTCTTGATCGCTAAGTTGTTCTATTAAATTTAGTATGGACAATAAATACTACTATCTCCGTTGTCACGCTATAAAAGTGAGATATTTTAAAGGGTCAATAATTTTATTTATTTTTTCCTGTTAAAGGATGAAATAATATTGTAATATTGTAATATTACTATCTCCGATGAACAACTAACAGACTCACAAAGCATATACGCTTTGTTTCAAATTAGATGAGATACTTTCCTTTTTAGTTTGTTTCAAAATAAATTACACATTTCTAAATTTAGAAATAATTTAACTTTAAACTCTTTATTTTATCAATTTTACCCTTAATAAAAAGTTTTTATAACCACACAAATAACATGACTTCATAAAATTTTTACCCCTTAAATTTTTTAATACCATAAATTTTAAAAAAAAATTATTAAACTTCATATCGAGTCAAACAATCTCGTCTAAATTGAATTTGAAACGGAGGGAATATAGAAGAAGTACCGGAGACTCAGGTAAATTACGTAAACATGTTTGAATCTCCCTGGATGTGATAGTTAAAGTTCTTAGCAATAAACGTGGAGGCATCAACCACTGCTTAGTCTAGTGATTGGTTCCTCTTCTTCCACGCATAACAAAGACACTGATGCGAACATGCATATGTTAGCTATAGTTCTCTATCGTTGGCGGCAGGACAATAAGCTTTATGACAATTAATTTGGATGCATATACGTTATATGTCTATATTAAATCGGTGACATGACTATACATACATGTTATGTCATAATTCTGCTTTGGTCAAAGCCTGCGTTTGAGATATGCAGCTTGTCAACTCAGGGCGGATTTAAGCCTAATTTATGAGGCGCGTCAACCTATGAATTTTCCGCCAAACTAAATATTTTATAAGCATATTTTTTAAAATTGATCTAATATTATATATTGACACCCATGATCCAAAGAGGCTTAATCGTGCATCTGATTAAATGCTAAGTTATTCACCTAGAGGGGTAAAGATCAATTCCCACTTATTACTTTTTTCCTTCCTTTCTTTAATGATGCACCCATATTATAGAAATTCTGGATCCGCCTCTGTGTCAACTCGAGCTTCAGTAAAAGAATTTGCATACACCAAGCTCTCGTTTGGCTATAAATTTTGGCATTTGTTTTTCAAAAAAAAAAAATTAAAACATTGTTTGTTCATGAAATACCATGATTAGTTTTCGAAAAAAAATTTCAAGTTTCCGAAAACATGTTTTGGGCAGTTTTTTGGGTAAAATTTTTTCTTCATTCACGAAACTTCAATTTTTTTTCATATAAAATGCATGTTCAATCACAACTTCAACTTCCAAAAGTTATTTTTCAACACAAATTCAAAAATTCTTTTTTCAAGTTTCAACCAAACATACGTCCAAACGCTAGCTAAGCCATCATATACTATATTTTAAGGGTAATTTTCACGGATGAGCACTCAAATATAAATATCACAAAAAGACACTAAATAATTTTTTTATAAAAGAAAGTCACTCAACTTTGCAATAATTAGTATTATAAGAAGTGGCTTATTTTTTTTCTCCTAGTAACATTTTGTGATACTTTATTAGGCAAAGTTGAGTTACTACTTGGTTACAAAAAATTGTTTAATGACTTTCGTGATATTTCAACAAAATTAAGTGACTTCTTTGTTATAAAAAAAATAGGTTAATGATTTTGGTATAATAAAGTAAATATTTAGTGACCATCCAAAAAATTAACTCTATCTTTTACTACTTAAATTACCTCTAATCATTCAAATGATGCTACTTATTATTAGAGAGAATATTACATACTCTCTTAGTTCCAATTTATGTGAACGTTTTTGGAGTACGAGGGTCAAACTGACTAATTTTTGTTGTACATTCGGACATAAAATTTTTAAATTTTTTGAAATAAAAGTTATATAATTAAAAACTACATAAAAAGGTAAAAAAAAAAAAAAAAAAAATACATCAAACAACCATAAGTTATGACAATAATTAACAATTTCAAAATATTTTTAAAAGTATTTGTAAAACATACGATTAAAAAGAACCTTGTTTGACTCCCCAAGTAATAATATCTCATAAAGTGGAACAGATGGAGTAGTACTTTTTAAAATTATACAGTAATATGAAAAGAAATCATGTTCATTTTTCCATTGCGCTAAATTTACTTAAGTTCATAGGAGTATTGTTTTTAATTATTTATTTACCCAGACTTTCACCTCACGCAATGATAGAAGGTTTAACTTGACCCTACCTTGTGTATTATTTGAACAAGAGAGTAAATTAGAGGGAACATAAAATTAGCCTCCAAAATACATATAAAAAATACAAGAGAAAGAAACTAAAAGGGAGCACCCTACTACAGATAAGCTCTCAAAAATAAAGCGCAGGGGAGTATGCTGAGAGTAGAGCTGTTAAATTTGGCCCAAACGCAAATGACCCGCCCAACCTACCTTAGATTGGGCTAGTTATTGACCTACCTTTTTATTGAACTTAACCCATCTTGACCCAACTCATCTAAACCTATTTAAAGTTGGGCCAATTTTTAGTCTAAATTGATCCATGAGTAATTTTGCCAAAATATCTTATAAATAATTTTTTTTATTTGATATGTTATATATGACTATAACAAAAGAAAAAAGTCTTATTTAGTAATTATACAATTTATAAGAAGACCACACATATTAAGTAAAGTTTGAAAAGAGTCGGGCGGTAGGCTATGACCCGAAGTTTAACCCATCTTGACCCAACTCATCTTAGCCCAAGTAGCTTTTGGGCGAATCATTTGACCCGCATAATTATTGACTCAACTTATTTTAACCCACCCAAAATCGGCCCAACCCATTTGACACCCCTAGTTGAGAGTAATTAATTAATTTGTTAAAGTATGTTCATAATGAGATTACATGCCCACATGCCTGTGGAAGTGAAACACTATCTATTCTAATTTGGTAAGTGGAACTGTAAAAGAAGGATTGTGTTTACCCTAAAAAGCAGATAACAATTAAATTTGTAAGAGTTTTAAGGATATATGGATTTATTCAATACAAACCGTAAAGATTTCTAGATTAAACAAGGAAGAGATATAATTATCAAACCACTTGAAAATAAGGGGGGTGATTCTTTACTCGAGGGCAGCCTAAATAAGGTATCCGTCTTCGATCTCGGGCTTATAATAACGAAACACTAATCAATAACGTAAGAGCTATGAATAATAGAAAAATAATAGTATATTGCTTTGGGATGCGTGTTACACTGTGTTCAATAAATAATCAGACTCCCCTTTATATAGTAGGGGAGTTTTACCCTAAGTACAATTCTATAAAAGGTAAAAATCTCCCGTTTAACTAATTATTGGATTCCCGTCGGTACGTGCCAAGATCCACGCCGTGATACCCGATTGGTCATGAATATTACGGTCTTCCGTTAATCGTGTTCGTTTGCCCAATAATGCTCTCCGAAGTCTTTTGGGATTTGGAACGATCCCGGGGTCATGACCTTGATATACTCGAGGGCGAGCGTCGTGCCCCCGGTTCCTGACCCGATGAGTCCCTTACCTCGATTTCGGCTCCTTGTCATCGTATTCCTTACACGATTTATTTTATCGGGAACCAGGCCATCTTATGGGTCCTGTTTCACTCGTATACAGATAGTCCCCTCATTTCTCGGAGAGTAAGTTTTACGGAAATGGCAAGGAACGACGTGAGTTCTTCGATCTCTTCTTCAACACGTTACGACACAAAACGACAAAGAAACCGAAGCGTCCCGTCAGTCGTGTCATTATGACCTCAAATGAGTGTCAGCAGTCGGTTGGCTGTCCTTGGACGCAAAACGTCGCGGAGCCCCTATAAATATCCCTTCTTTCGTTCACTTTTTACTTTACGTCCAAACTTCTACCCTCGTGCCTTCAGGATTTCATTACCCTTTTTTATACTCTAGCATTTTTACCTCCGTTACTCAAGATTTCTCAATACGTTGCAAAATGTTTACTCATTCTCTACTCAAGTCAACACATCTGAGCTTTCAACTTTCAACCTTTTTCTATCTTTTCAAGTTTTTTCAGATAATAATGGCCAAAACCTCCAAATTTGTTCCCCAAAAGGTCGCTTCTACCTCCCAACCGACTGTCTAAATTAATGAAACCACTCCCTGTGTGGTCGATATCTAGAAGTCCGCCGCTAATATAGTTACGATAAATCGGCTGTTGAACCTCCCTTGAAGATGTTCATTCCCGGGGGTTGTTCGGTCGTTGTCGACTTCAAGGTTGAGAAGCCCTCTTCAGTGTAGGGTCGGCGTGAGGAGGCATCGAGATATATTTTCTCAATCAATGAAGATGACCTCCCCGCGGTCCGAAAGAACTGCAACTGGGCCGACAAGGACATAGTGGTCCCCGACTCCGAGGAGGCCATTATTACCCATATTAAGGGATATCTAAGTGTTGACACTTATCCCTTCACACTGGGCCTGGTAGACCCGGTCATTATAGACTTCTATAAGAGGTACGAGGTATTCCTCAGTCAGATCCACCCATCATTGTGGAGGATCGTAATCCTTCTTCGATTTTGTTGTGAACAACATCGACTCCTGTTGGCTCACCGTCGATCATCTACTCCATCTGTATAGTCCCTGAATCTTCCGAGGGCGACTGATAAAACTTGTGTGTCGGGCTAATAAATCCCCATTCTCAAGTATAGATGAAGACCGGGATTGAGGCTGGCAGGGATGCTTTATCCGGGTGAGAACCTCGGACTTGATTCCGGATGAATTTAGGCCATTCCCCGAGAAGTAGAATGCATCACGTAAGTATAACTTTCCTTTGAATTTTGATTTCATGTTCATCTCTCTTTTCCTCATTGGTATTCGCGGCGGTGCAGCTGTTGCTCGAGTCCCAAATACTATTCCTTGGTTCAAGGAGTGGATCGAAGGCATTGTCTCATAGATGCCCTACTCCGAGCACTCGTGGCGCAAACTCTCGAAGGTCCATTAGGAGGCCCGTTCCCATGGTAAAAATACTTTCCCGAATAAGTTATGTTAGGCTTCTTCTTCTAGCATCACGTTCTTATTTCTTCTATTTCCTTTTTGTAAGTTTGCCTAAGACCGTCGAGCTTAGGCCTCCGGTCGGGGATGAGGACTTGCCCGCTGATTCATTTGCTTCGGGGCATCCCGGATCCACGTCAGGAGAGAAGAAAAGGAAGAGGGACCCGAGTTCCTCGAGCTCGGAGAAAAAGAAACTAAGGAGAAGGTTGGTTCGTAAGCCAAAGGAAAGCTCCATGTAACGACCCGACAGGTCATTTTAAGCATTTGCACTTCTCTCAGTTGTTTGAGGGCATGAGTAGCTCCGTATGATGTATTATGACTTGTATGAATCATCGGCTTTGGTTTACGGGTTATTCAGAATCGATTTGGAAGAATAAATTTTATTGTTGAAACTTTAAGTTGGAAGAGTTGACTAAGTTTAACTTTTGTGAATTTCACCCCGGAATGGAGCTTTGATGGTTCCGTTAGGTCCGGATGGTAATTTTGGACTTAGACGTATGCCCGAATTTGCATTTGGATATTTCTAGAAGGATTCGACACTAATTGGCGAAAGTTGGAAATATGAAGGCTTGAAAAGTTCATAAGTTTGATCGGGAGTTGACTTTAGATATCGGGTTCGGATTATGGTTCCAGGAATTGGAATAGCTTCGTTATGTCATTTCGGACTTGTGTGCAAAATTCGAATTCATTCCGAGTTGATTTTCTATGTTCGGCGCGAGTTTTGGATGTTGAAAGTTTAAAGTTCATTTAAGTTTGATTTGAGGTGTGATTCGTCGTTTCGATGTTGTTATGTGTGATTTGAGGCCTCAATTAGCTCTGCGTTGTGTTATGGAACCTGTTGGTATATTCGGACAAGGTCCCGAAGGGCTCAAGTGAGTTTCAGACGAGGTTCAGATTGTTTGGATCATTTTTGGCTAAAGTTGCTAGTGGCAGGACCTAGTGTGATCGCACATGCGGCTGGTTTGCGCAGGTGCGATGGTCGCAGAAGAGACAAAGGATTCGTAGGAGCAGAAGCAAAACTGGGAGTAGGCGCTCCGCAACTGCGAGAAATGGGCTGCACCTGCGGAAACGCGAAAGCGGTGCCTTGGTCGCAGGGGCGAGGTATGGCACAGGTACGATGGCAGAGCCGCACCTGCGGGCGCGCAGGTGCGAAGTGGTGTTCCGCAGAAGCGATGGCTGCTGAGTTTGGTTTGTTGCAGAAGCGAAGATTGGGCCGCATTTGCGGGTCCGCAGAAGCAGAAATTTGGTTCGCAAATGCGATAACCACTGGGCGGAACCTATATATCGAGGTTTTGGTTCTATTATCATATTTTGAGATTTGGGGCTCGAATGGAGGCGATTTTTGGTGTGATTTTCACCACATGTATTGGGGTAAGTATTCTCTACCCGCTTTTGATTATATTTCGTGATTCTATCTTCGTTTTTGATAATTGGATTATGAATTATGAAGAGAAATTAGGGGTTTTAGCCTAAAGTTTCATAGAGTGAGTTTTTGAGTTTTGAACATCGCTTCAGAGTCGGATTTGGGTGAAACTAGTATGGTTGGACTCATAATTGAATGGGTTGTCCGATTTTATAAGTTTTGTTGAGTTTCGAGGCGCAGGCCCGGGTTGGACTTTTGGGTCGATTTTGGGCTTTTGATTAAAGATTCGACCTTTATTGACTGAGTTTGTTTCCTTTGGCATTAATTGATGTATTTGAGTTTCTTTTGCCTAGTTTCGAGCCCTTCGGAAGTCGGTACGCGCGGGATGGAATTTTTGGAGCATCGCTTGGCTTGCTTGGTATTGGATTTGGATTGTTCGAGGCAAGTAACACTTCTAAACTTGGTGTTGAGGGTATGAATCCCCGAATTAAGTGTTTTGTGATTGATGTTGAGGTGACGCGCATGCTAGGTGACGGGCGTGTGGGCGTGCACCATGTAAATTATGATTTAGTCAATCCCATGGAACTGTGTAGCTATTTTATTTGAACATTTTTACTGTACCCCATGTGTTAGAGCACTTGAGCTCTAATTCATGCTAGAAATCATGTTAGGGCATATGTTGGTACTATTGGGACCCACAGTGATTGTTCTTTGCTGTTGAGTTATTTGCTTAATTGCAGTTATGTGCTCAGTCGCATTCCTTATTTCATATCATATCTTAGTCTTTGTTATCGTATATTGTCACATCTCGTATCATTGATTAGGGATACTTAGCAGGAGTGTTGTGAGCCCGAAAGACTGGAGAGATTGATGACTAAGTGAGGTCGAGGGCCTGTTGTGAGTGATATTTATGGGATCGGGCTGCACGCCGCAGTAGGTTTTATTAATTCATGCCAGGATTTGGCTTATTATAGCGCTTGGGCTGGATCGGCCCCTCCGGAGTCTGCACACCCACAATTGGCGCAATTGCTGGCAATCATTTACATTTGGTCTGGATCTTCCCTGGTTCATTTGCATTGGGTTGGATCTGCCATGGTTTATTTGCATCTGGGTTCATTTGCATTGGGCTAGATTTGCCCTAGTTTATTTGCATCTTTGGGCTGGATATGCCTGGGTTGATATGCATTTAGGTTGGATCTCCCCTGTACAGTACTAAGTGACTGAGTGTGCAGAGTATTGAGCATGATGAGTGAGAATATGAGACAATGAGATTGAGTATTCTGAGAGCGTGAGTACATGAGTTCATCGTTGAGATGCATTGCATTTGACATGCGTACTTGAGATATAGGTATAGAGATGCATTTCCTCATGCTACCCGATTTTGGTGACATTCATGATTTCACCTGTTTAATGACATGTAGGCATGGCGATGTGTTTTCCTCATGCTATCTGGAAAAAAAGAAACTTCTTGTTTATTGTTGAAAGGCTTTTTGGGAAAAATCATAGTTTTCATACTTATTCATATGCTTTTGGTTTTTCGATGGTAGGCTATAAACTCATATTTTAGTCGCTTGTTGCACTCTAATTTACTGGACTTTATTTGTTTTGAGCTTTAATTGATAGCGTTTTGCACTTATTGTGTGTTTTATGCCTTGTAGGAGTGATTTCGAGCTATGTAGAAGTTATGGAATTAATTCGAGTGATTTGGAGCTTTGAAGTCTGAGTAAAAGCCCAAGGGATTAAGTCGGGATCGTGTTCGGGGGTCGAGGACCAAGTCTGGATGTCAAAACGCAAGCAAAATCCGTACTCTGAGAAATTTGCACTAATGTGACGCACTCTGCGACGCACTGTGCGACGCAGCAATGTCTTTTTGGCTGCCTGACAGAAGTTGAGTGCTCTAGATTTCCCTACTAATTCCCTGCATGGCGCGTTTCCCCATGCGGCATGCCTGTGCAAAGTTACAGAGCCAATGTCCTATTTTGACTAGGAGAAGGTGGTTTCATTTGGCCCCGACCCTACTTGGTATAAATACATGAAAAAATATTATTTTCTAGACTTTTGACACATATTCGACCAAAGGAGGTTAAGGAGGAGTTGGAAGAACACGAGCACAAGGATTTCATCATTCCTCACTCAAGACACGAGTTTGGATTGAATTTATGTTTTCCATTACTTTAAATTTATTTGTGATGAATTGCTCCATATCTATGGAGTAGTTATCTTTAGGGTTTGATGGATATGGTGTATTGAGGTTTGTTTGTGGATTATAACTCTAGTTTTATGTATTGAAGCATTTTGGATGATTTAATTGTTGTATCTATATTCACTTGCTCATGTTATCAAGAGAGGCATAACTTGTGATATCTTTGCATTATATTGTTAGTTGAGTTCATTAATTCTTCTAAGTAATCGAAAGAGGCTAGTTGAATCATTGATTAAACCTAGTTAGGAGAATAATCGAAAGAGATTTTCCTAAAGACCAATCCACCGCGCGTTCATGCATATCTTCACATGCTTAAATTGGTTCATCTCGTGAGGTTAAGACTTAATCGAAAGAGGAGTTTTAGCTAAACGTTTGAACTAATAATTGAGTGAATTCAAAAGACTCACTTGAACATTTGAAGTGCATTGTCTAGAGTTAGATCCCAACAATTATCTTATACCTATCCTATCAATCCCTATTTTCTCCCACTGATAACTTCCTTTCTTATACTTGTTTCAATTGTCATTAGTCAATATCTTTAGATTTCTTAGTTAATTTTAGTTATTAATCATATAAATCTCGATTGTTGATTCTTCTGGATAACAATCAAGCTAAAAACTATGAAAATACTGTTTAACTCCAATCCATGTGGATACGATATTATACTATACTATCTTTGACTAGCGAGCATAATTTAAGTGTCAGTTTTGCGCTCGTCATATTTTCGGTGAAGGATTTGGGATTTACTGTAATACTTGAAAAGCATGCCTATTTTTCCGTAACTTTGAACTAGTTGAGCATCTTACCTCTGAGTTATTTTCACGTACCATTTTATTATTATTGTTATGCTGTTGTTGGTTATTGGAGTTGGACTCTGACCCTTGTCCCAACTCGTCACTACTTTCAACCTAAGGTTAGGTTTGTTACTTATTGAGTACATGGGGTCGGTTGTACTCATACTACACTTCTGCACCTTGCGTGTAGATGTTAGATACTGATGTTGCTGTGCATGGTGGGAGTTGGATCTGAAGATGTACCTGCATTCCGGTCATAGCTGCCACTTGATCTTGGTAGCTTTAGAATTTTAATATGTTCCTTTATAGTTCAAACAGATGATGTACTTTATTTCAGAACAACATTGTAAATTCTAAATTTTAAAAGCTCATGATTTATACTACCAGTCTTTATGGAGTTGTATAAAATTCAGCTATCTCATCGTTGATTCACATCAGTGTTATTATATTATGTTATTTTGTTAATTAGCTTACCTAGCGGGTTGGGTTAGGTGCCATCATGACGGTTTGGATTTTGGGTCGTGACATTCCAGCTCCCGAGTGCCTGGCTTGGACTCACTCTTCCATCTCAGGGACGAGCCTGAGGAGGACGAGCTCTTTGTGGCCCAGAAGCCATCTGTCCCCGAGGAACGGATGGCAGCCGAGGGGGAAACGACAGAGGCTAATCCCCTCAAGTTCATGAGGCTGGTGCCGAAGTGAGGACCGAGATCTCTCGAGACGTCGGCTCTGCTCTGCCTGGTGTTATAGATATTTTAGGATTGCCCTCGTTCACAAATTCTATGTTTAATGAATCCCGGGCAACGAAGGAGCGATCCAATGAATGGATTCATGGAGCGGACGATCCCCTCCGATGCTTCTTTGATGGTGTTGAATCAATAGCCTTGTAAGACTTTACCGGGTTGGGTGACTTAGAGGTGCGGAGGAAAAGTCCATCCTCGGAGGTCGGTGGGCCGAACTCGTACCCGAGGTTGATCAACCGGTTCCCCGCTCCGAGTACAGATCCTGGCTGGAAGCGATCAGTTGTTATCACCATCCCAAAGGATGCCCTAGTTCTTTTCTCCCCTGTCGGGGTAGCTAGCTACCTCCGGTGCCTAGTAAATGAAGAAGACCAAGCAAAAATAAATGAGGTGGATGCTCCATGCTTGTTCAACGAAGCACAACAGACGCTGAACCGGGTAAGGTGTTATCACACTCTTTTATCTTCAAATTCGGGTTTTTGATGACTCTAATGCCTTCTTTTTTTCACATTTTGCAGGCCTCGATGCTCCATTATGAAACCTTTCTCCGGTACCGGGATGATCTTAGCCAACTCGAGGCCGAGGTCAAAGAGATTACTAAGAAGAGGAATATGTATAATCTTCTCAGCGAGCAACGTGAAGGGGAAGTCAAGAATCTCCAGGCTGAGTTGGACACGACTCAGAAAGAACATGCCGACCTAATGGAACAGGTAAAGATCTTTGAAGTTAGTGATGGCAAGTTATGCATAGCGACTAACGGTCAAAACCCGCAGGTCCAGCAGAAGGTTGATCGGGTCGACCAGCTTCGAACCGAGATGGACGAGGTCAAGGCCATGGTCGAGGAGTGGAAGTGCAAAATGGACCAATTGGCTTCGGAAAATGAGACTGCTCGGGAGAACCTGGCCTCGGCGGAAGTCCAACTTCGAGCTGCGATGGAGAAAACTGAGGCCCGGTCCCAAAAAATCGAAAACCTTCAGTCTCAACTAGGCTCGGTCGTTGCTGAACGGGATACCCTTGCCGAAGAGCTTAAAGCAGCCAAGTCAGTGGCGGAAATAACCAGGGCCGATGCTAAAGAGATGGTGGCCCAATACAAAGCTGACGCTGAGGCAGCCCAGGACCGCCTGAAAGTTATTGCTGATTACGTGAAGTGCGAGTCCCAAAGGGAGGCTCTCAAGGAAGTTCATGCCCGGGGTTTCGACTTATCGACCGAGATCAAAAACGTTAAGAGGCTCGAGGCTAAGGCCAAGAAGTTAGCATAACCCGAGGACGAGGAAGTATTTGAGGGTTCTGGCATATTCGAGGGCGGAGAAGACCCCGACGGTCCCGGTGACGAGGCGGGCTCCGGCGAAGATTAGGCTTAGGCGCCTTGTAGATTTTTCTTTGTTTTTGTATTTTTGTATATTTTGTTGAGGCCGTTTGGCCTTTGTAAAAATCTTTATATATATATATATATAAGTCTCTTCTTTTTTCCCTTTGGCAGTTTTCAAGTTTGTTTCTTTTGGCTTTTTCTTTACGATTGCAAAGATTTCAAATGTCTTAGCACGTAGTAATAAGGTCTTGTTGGAGGTTCGAACAAGGCTTATTCTCTATGTGATTTTGTTTAGAAATCTTGGGGGCTTGGTATGACCGAAAACTTTCCCCAAAGTGCTTACTTAGAAGTTTTTAGATTATAATTTTGCCGAGGGTAGCCTTTGAACCGGTTTGGAAATTTTGAAGGCCTTATGTTTTGGTTACGGGTTTCGAACGTCTCCGAGCCTTTTCTAGGATGGCCATAGCCTTTTAAGTTCGGGTATTGCCCAATAGGCTTATTACCCCGGGCTTCAATGCCCGAGCCGCCCGGGCTTGCCCAGGACGACCGTCCCGGGGTGGGGGAGGCCGCAGCTTTTAAATTTTGGGCACTACCTAATAGTTTTTTGTGCCTCCGGGCTTTGACAGCCCGATCCACCTGAGTTTTCCTTGGACGACAGTCCCCGAGTGGGATTGATCTTTTGGATCTGGACAGAGGTGGCCCTTGGCCCCGATGTCCTTAAAGAACAAAATGTAGTAGTTTTTAAGAGATAAAATATGTATCTACAAGGTAGGAACTTTCCTTCATTTCTGCGCGCAACATACAAAATTGTGAATGTGTACAAGCTTCGTGTTATGGCTTAAGTGGTCTATGTGGGCACGGTTTATTTGACCGTTTGGCCCTTACAATAAATCCTATCCACTAAGCCCGGACTGTTGAGTACAAAGTTTCCTTCCTTGCAAAAATCATTATGCGAGGGTGATGGCCCCCAATATTCGAGGCCGATCGTAGAGAGGGATCGGATACTGTTGATGTGATCCTTGACTCTGGTTCATAGCCGGTCTTCAATTCTAAGTTAGCACGATCTACTGTTGCCTCGTTAAAAACCTTACCGAAAAACCCATTTGGGACAAAACCGGTTCAAGGAAAAAAGAGTGCAACGCGTACTTTCAGTCCTAATAACTGCATCATTCTTTGGCCGTTGCCTGCAAGTGTTAGTTCAATTTGTAATATATGTAAAGAAAAAGAATGAATGGGGTCGTACCTTAGCAGTAGTACCGTTTTAAGTGGGTCACGTTCCAGTTAATCGGTAGTCGCTCACCGTTCCCTGCTTCAAGTTTGTATGATGCTTTGCCAGTGATCTCGATAATTAGATATGGACCTTCCCAATTCGGTCCTAGCTTGCCTTCGTTCGGGTTCCAGGTGTTTAGTGTCACTTTTCTTAACATCAAGTCCCTGATATTGAAGTGGGCTCTCCGGTGGTAATACCTTTCGATCCGTTGTTTTTGGGCGGCCAGCCGGACGAGGGCGGCCTCGCGCCTCTTGTCCAACAGTTCCAGGCTCGTTCTCATGGCCTCATCGTTTGACTCTTCGATCATGTATAGGAACCTGAGACTCGATTCCCCTACTTCGACCGGTATTAGCGCTTCGGCACCATAGACCAACAAGAACGGGATGGCCCCGGTACTAGATTTTGAGGTCGTTCGATATGCCCATAGGACTTCAGGCAAAATTTCTTTCCATTTCCCTTTGGCGTCAGCCAACCTCTTCTTAAGATTTTGGACTATGGTTTTGTTCGTAGACTCTGCCTGCCCGTTCCCACTAGGGTGGTAGGGTGTCGATAGGATCCTTTTGATCTTATGGTCCTCGAAAAATTTACTCACTTTACTGCCGATGAACTGCTTCCCACTGTCGCACATGATCTCGGCCAGCATTCTGAAGCGGCATATTATGTAGTCCCAAATAAAGTCAATAACTTCTTTCTCCCTGACTTTCTCAAATGTCTGGGCTTCCACCCATTTAGAAAAATAGTCTGTCATAAATAATATAAATTGAGCCTTACCGGGTGCCCATGGCATGGGGCCAACGATGTCCATTCCCCATTTCATGAATGGCCATGGTGACAGGACCGAATGTAGCAGCTCCCCGGGTAGATGAATCATCGGTGCATGTCTCTGACATCCGCCGTATTTTTGCACGAACTCCTTTGCGTCTTTTTCCATGTCGATCCAGTAGTATCTGGCTCTGAGTATCTTACGAACTAACGATTTGGCACCTGAATGATTCCCGCAGGTGCCTTCGTGAACTTCCCTCAAAATATACTCGGTATCTCCCGGTATCAGACATATGGCTAGTGGGCCATCGAATGTTCTCCTGAATAGGGTGTTGTCTTCGGACAAGCTGAACCTAGCCACCTTCGTGTGCAGAGCTATCGATTCTTTAGGATCTTAGGGCAGTTTCCAGTCTTTAGATAATCTATATACTTGTTTCTCCAGTCCCAGGTTAAGCTTGTCGAGTTTATCTCGGCATGGCCTTCTTCCACTACCGATTTCATGAGTTGTACGACTGTTCCCGAGTTAAATTTATCGTCATCAACCGACGATCCTAAGTTGTCAAGAGCATCGTCTTCGTTGTTTTGATCTTGAGGTACATGTTGCAAAGTCCATTCCTTGAATCGATGTAACATCACATGTAGTTTATCCAAGTACCTTCGCATTCGTTCCTCTTTGACTTCGAATGTTCCATTGACTTGGTTCACCATAAGGAGGGAATCACACTTAGCTTCAATCACCTCAGCCCCCATGCTTTTAGCCAGTTCGAGACCTGTAATCATGGCCTCATACTCGGCCTCGTTGTTATTCAATTTTACAGTTCTAATAGATTGCCTAACTACATTACCCGTCAGTGGCTTCAACACGATGCCTAGGCTGGACCCCTTTTCATTCGAGACACCATCCGTAAAGAGGGTCCAAATTTCGGAGGAGGTCCCCGAGTTCAACAACAATTCATTCTCAACCTCGGGTATTAGTGTTGGCGTGAAGTCGGCCACGAAGTCTGCCAAAATTTGAGATTTGATGGTGGTTCGGGGTCGATATTCGATATCGTACCCGTTGATTTCCACGGCCCATTTGGCCAATCGTCCCGAGAGTTCGGGCTTATGAATTATGTTCCTCAACGGGTAAGTAGTCACGACACATATGGGATGGCATTGAAAATACGGTTTTAACTTCCTAGAGGCGCTTAGCAAAGCGAGCGCCAATTTTTTCAGGTGAGGATACCTAGTTTCGGCCTCGCCTAGAGTCCTGCTAACATAGTAGATAGGAAATTGCGTATCTTCTTCTTCCCGGACTAGAAATCCACTTACCGTTATCTCGGATACTACTAAGTACAGGTACAACTATTTATCTACCTTTGGAGTATGAAGTAAAGGCCGGCTCGAAAGGTACCGCTTAAGTTCTTTCAAGGCTTGTTGACACTCCGAGGTCCATGAGAAATTCTTCTTCTTCTTCAATAACGAGAATAACCGCTGGCTCTTGTCAGAGGACCTTAAAATGAATCGGCCCAAAGCAGCTACGCTCTTGGTTAACCTTTGAACGGCCTTGACATTGTCCACCACGGTAATGTCCTCTATGGTCTTGATTTTCTCGGGGTTGATCTCGATTCCCCGGTTAGACACCATGAATCTGAGAAATTTCCCGGACCCGACTCCGAATGCGCATTTCTCCAGGTTCAGCTTCATATTGTATTTCTTCAATATGTTGAAGGTTTCCTGCAAATACTTCAAATGGTCCTCTGCTCGCAAGGACTTAACTAACATATTGTCAATGTAAACCTCCATTGATTTTCCTATTTGTTATTCGAACATCCGATTTACTAGGCATTGGTAAGTGGCACCGGTATTTTTTAGTCCAAATGGCATCACATTATAGTAGTAGGTGATGTACTTAGTGATGAACGACATTGTTTCCTGATCGCTCGGGTCCATCCGAATTTGGTTGTACCCGGAATAGGCATCGAGAAAACTGAGGATCTCATGGTCGGCCGTCGCATCGATCATGCGATCGATGTTGGGCAAAGGGAAAGAGTCCTTGGGGCATGCCTTATTCAAGTCTTTGTAATCTATACACATTCTTAATTTATTCCCTTTTTTAGGGACTACCACTATGTTTGCTAACAAATCCGGGTATTTAACCTCCCGAATGGACCCTATTTTAAGAAGTTTTGATACCTCGTGTTTGATGAATGCATGCTTGACTTCGGGCTGAGGCCTCCTTTTCTGTTTGACCGGGTGAAACTTTGGATCCAGGCTCAGCTTATGAGTAGTTATTTCCGGCGATATCCCTGTCATGTCGAGGTGGGACCAAGAGAAAGAATCTATGTTATCCATAAGGAATTTAATGAGTTTTTTTCTGAGCTCGGGATTTAACCCCGTGCCCAGGTATACCTTACGATCGGGCAGGTGCTCGACCAATATGACTTGCTCTAGTTCTTCGACCGTTGATTTGGTGGCGTCGGAATATCGGGGACTATGAAGAACCTGGGAACTACATAGTCATTGTCCTCACCCTTCCTCTGCTTCTCCGGTTCGGTCGGAGCCGGTGTCGGTGATTGCTATTTGGTTTCTACCTTGGCGACCGAACTCGGATCCTTTGGCGTCGAAGGTGCGGATATCGGGACCATCTCGTCGAACGCAAAAATCTCCTTTGTGACCGGTTGTTCTCTGTAAATTGTTTTAATCCCTCCTGGCATTGGGAATTTCAACACCTGGTGCATTGTCGAGGGCACTTCTCTCATGTTGTGAATCCACGGCCTCCCGAACAGAGCGTTGTATCTCATATCTCCTTCGATCACATAGAAATTTGCTTCCTGAATAGTTCCGGTGGTGTTCACTGGTAGTGTTATCTCTCTTTTAGTGGTCTCACATGCCATGTTGAATCCGTTTATAACTCGGACAGCAGGCACAATTTGTTCTCGTAGACCCAGCTGCTCTACAACTTTCGATCTGATGATATTGGTCGGGTTACCTGGATCAATTAACACACGCTTAACTCGAGATTTATTTATGAGTACAGATATTACCAGTTCATCGTTGTGTGGCTACATGATGCCTTTAGCGTTCTCGTCGTTGAAAGATAAGGTTCCTTCTGGAACGTAATCTCGAGTCTGTTTTTCTCTAGTGATGGACACTTTGGTGCGCTTTAACATCGGCCCCTGGGGGACGTCGACACCACCGAAGATCATGTTAATGACGTGCTGAGGTTCCTCCTGCTCGATCTGCTTATTAGAGTCCCCTATTCCTGAAATGGTTTTTGGTTCGATTGCTTAGAAACTCTCGGAGATGTTCTCTGTTGAATAACCGGGCTACTTCCTCTCTCAATTGTCAGCAATCTTCTGTTCCGTGGCCATGAGTGCCGTGATACCTACATATTAGGTTGGAGTCCCTTTGGGTTGGATCGGACTGTAGAGGTCGAGGCCACTTAGTGTTTTTGATGTGTTCGATGGCAGATACGATGGCATTAGCATCGACGTTGAAGTTGTACTCCGATAACTTTGGCGCTTCCTTAGGCCCGATGGGCCTGTCGAAACTGCTTTTGCTCATGAGTCCCCGATTATTTTGACCTCGATCGCTTCTCCTTTCACTTCTCACAGGGTTTCGTCCAGACCCTTTACCTATTCGGTCCCCATTGTATGGTTGATACCAATCCCTATTTGATCTCGGTTCATGAGCAATGTCTCTCTTGGGTTTGTCGATAGCTCTGACGGGATAAATGGACCCGGAAATGGCCCCAAGCTGATCATCTACGACCCTAATTTTTGATTGATACCGGTTATGTACGTTAGCCCAAGTTACAATTGGATATTCTACAAGATTTTGCTTCAACTACTGTGAAGCCAATGAGCTTCGAGTATTGAGTCCTTGGGTGAAGGCCTAAATGGCCCAATCATCCGCGACCGGAGGCAGGTCCATTCGTTCCATTTGAAACCGAGACACGAATTCCTTGAGCATCTCATTATCTCTCTGTTTCACTTTGAAAAGGTCAGACTTCCTGGTCTCTACCTTGATGGTCCCGGTGTGTACTTTCAAGAAGGAGTCTGCAAGCATTGCAAACGAGTCAATAGAATTATGGGGTAAGTTGTGATACCATATCATAGCTCCCTTCAACAAAGTTTCCCCGAATTATTTCAGCAGGACAGACTCGATATCATCATCCTATAAGTCGTTCCCTTTGATGATGCACGTGTAGGAGGTCACATGCTCATTTGGGTCGGTTGTTTTATTGTACTTAGGAATCTCGGGCATTCGAAACTTCTTCGGGATTAGCTTCGGAGCTGCGCTTCGAGGAAAAGGTTTTTGAACAAACTTCTTGGAACCCAGGACCTTCAATATCGGTGGTGCTCCTAGGATTTGGTCGACCCTGGAATTGTAGGTTTCCACCTTTTTGTCATTGGTTTCGATTTTCTTTTCTCCCGATTCTACCCGTTTTGTCAGTTCCTCGAGCATTTTTATGATCTCGGGGTTAGTCCCGGGTTCAGCATCACTCGGCCTCTCCGTGACTGGTTCGTTTCTACGTGCGATTTCCTGGGGCGGCTCGGGCTCAACCTTGCTGGGGGCGCGACTCTGGTTCTGCAGCTGGGCTATCGCTGCCTGTTGAGCCTGTAGAATTTCGAAGATCACTCGTAAGTTGATCCCATCTCTTTTACCATCGTGTGTATTTTGGGCTACCGATCGGACTTTCCCGCGAACGCTGTTCTCAGGATCGATAGGCAAATTCGCATTGATGGCCACATGTGAGTTAGCGTCGATTGGGTCTACGGCCGGAACTCCGTTGGGATTGACAGGGGGCACCTCGTTACTGGGTACCATATCATTGTTCTCGCCATGATGACCGGACTCAGTATCTACGTTTAGAGGGGCAGATTGGGAGTTCGACATTTTGAACTTTGACTTGAAATTAAATACACTTCAAAGCACAAGTGTAAAATAGGGTGCGTTATGAAAATTTGTATCAAATTGCCACTATTATCCTTAGCCCCACGGTGGGAGCCAAACTGTTTACTTTAAAAAATGGATAACAATTAAATTTGTAAGTGGTTTTAAGGATACGTGGATTTATTCAATACAAACGGTAAAGATTGCTAGAATAAACAAGCAAGAGATGTAATTATCAAACCGCTTGAAAATAAGGGGGGATGATTCTGGACTCGAGGGAAGCCTCAACAAGGTATCCGTTTTCGATCCTGAGCTTATAATAACGAAACACTAATCAACAACGTAAGAGCTATGAATAATAGAAAAATAATAGTATATTGCTTTGGGATGCGTATTACAATATGTTCAATGAATAATCACACTCTCCTTTATATAGTATGGGAGTTTTACCCTAAGTACAATTCTATAAAAGGTAAAAATCTCTCGTTTAACTGATTACTGGATTCCCGTGGGTACGTGCTGAAATCCGTGCATGATACCCAGTTGGTCACGGATATTACGGCCTTCCGTTAATCGTGTTCGATTGCCCAATAATGCTCTCCGAAGTCATTTTGGGATTTGGACCGATCCCGGGGTCATGACCTCGAAATACTTGAGGGCAGGCGTCGTGCTCCCGGTGCCTGACTCGATGAGTCCCTTACCTCGATTCCGGTTCCTTATCATCGTGTTCCTTACTCGATTTATTTTATCGGGAACCGGGCCGGCTTATGGATCCGATTTCACCCGTATACAGATTGCAAGAAAGGAATCGCGTAGTCACGGGACACAGATTTAGGTAGACACGATAACGCCACAAGCAGCAGATTTCATTTGGTTTTATTGCATGTTCTGGTCTGCAGTATGCAGTAAATGTTGGCAGTTAAAGGAAGTTTCCTTTCTTTTTTTTTTGTTTGTTTTGTTTCCTTGCAGTTGAAGGAAGAAACCAGGGCTTTTCCGGTTTATTAACTAGGGTATTAGGTGTATATGCACTATTTGGATTTTCCTTTTCCCTTTCACGCTCGCATAATTGTAGCTTATTAGAGCTTAGTTAAGTGGCTAAGGTTTAATTTGACATAAAACCATTTAATAACATTAATTATAAATGTTATTTGACTAAGATATTCTTCTATCTCCTCAAATTATCCTTTAAATTCTTTTGGACTTTTTAGCTCATTTATTGGAATAAGAGTATATTAAAAAAAAGGTTTTTAATGTCTTCTTGGTTTCATAAGTCACACCTATTTTGAACCAAATTGATTTAGCACCAACATTTATTTTGGATCGGAGAGAGTATTTGCTTAGAATACATTTCTTTGAAGATTTTCATGTGTTTTAATTATTTGCTATATCTAATTTTAATACCATGTTAGAACATAGACAACGATACTTCAAACTCTGACAAACTTTATGGGAAAAAATCATCGAAATAACGAGAACTAATTAACTAGAAAAGCAGTGATCCATGAGATTTCTAGTTCAGAGATTAATTAGGAACCCTAAATTAAAAAATCCACTCTGGCGAACCGCTCAAAACAGCAAAATGTCGCAGAAAATCAATAGATCAAGTCGTCCTTGCAATAATACTACATTAGAATAAAAAATAACGTTAGGGGCAGAAAAGAGAATTGGGTTTTCCATTGAACATATCGGCGTAGCTCCCACGCCAGATATTCAATATATATACATTAGGGGCGGAAAAATAAAACTGCGATGTTAAATATTGGGCTCCAGTAATCCGACATTATGTGTGGAAATGGCGTGGGGTGGCCAGTTTTTAAGATGCTATTTAGTATTTAGCCAGTAATTTCAATGCGGAGCATATATAGTCACTACTTTGTTATAATTAATATGAATAGATGTTTTTACCCTTCCTTCATCTCTTTTCTTTTAAACCATTTTTCATTATCAAAATCTCAAAACTTTCGCTTCTCTCCAGCACTAAATTAGTTCTCGTTTCTTCTCTAAAAATTTGGATATTCGAAATCAACTGGGGGTTCAAAATATTTGTTGGGAAACACCTTTATGAATTGATTCTACAGATTTGGACCATTTAGTGATCTAATTTTCTAGGGTTTGTCGAAAATTTGCGAAGCCGATTTTGGAGAAGACGATCTTCCGGGCTTTGTTGATTTCGTGAAAATTGAATCAAATTAGCTACTGAGATTTGTTTTTACTGTTATTGGGAAGCTCTATTCCTTACTTGAGTTTGTTTTGTGGGATTAAACGAGAATCAAATTTAGTTTCTGAAATGTCCTTAACTTCTGGACATTAAGCGAAACAAGTAAACGTTAGAATATAATTTTCTAAATGTCATGAAATATTGAATTAGGAATCTAATATTGAGGACAAACGTTTCTGAAATGTCCTTAACTTCTGGACATTAAGCGAACCATATCTATAATATTTATATAACACTCATGAAGTTAAGGACACTATGTCCTTAACATTTACATTGTATACATGAATTTAAGGATACCGTGTCCTTAATATTTACACTGCACGTATGAAGTTAAGGACATGATGTCCTAAAGTTTAATAACAGAAGGTGAAAATATATGACACTTTGTCCTTAATATTTATACAACACTCATGAAGTTAAGGACATTGTGTCCTTAATATTTACACAACACTCATGAGGTTAATGACACCATATCCTTAACATTTACACTGCACATATTAAGTTAAGGACATGATGTCCTAAAGTTTAAAACAGAAGGTGCTAATTCAGGACACTTTGTCCTTAATATTTATACAATATTCATGAAGTTAAGGACACCATGTCTAGCACAAGGGTATTTTTGTCCGGGCAAGTAAAAGTTTATTAAAACACTAGCTAAAGAGTAAATACATTTTAAACAGTGGCTAAAGAGTAAATGCATCTCTAATTAGTAGCTAACTGTGCACTTCCCCCGCATTATGTGATGGTCTTGCGCATATTTGGCCCTGGATATGATGAGGAATAAAGGGGGCATTTGCTATCCAGTTTTGAAATCACCATTAAAGTAATCATTTTGCACAAAAAATTGTAGGTCTAGTCACTTTATGATTAATTTCAGACTTATCAGGGTTAAAGTTAAAGAAAAAAAATTACTCTGAAGTACAAAGTGCCAAAGTTGCACTTAAGATGCACTTAAGGCCAATTAAGTCTAAAGTGCCAAAGTTGCACTTAAGATATACTTAAGGCCAAATAAGTTTGAAGTGCAACAGATGTTTTCATGCACTTAAGGTCAAATAGGTATAAAATAAAAAAATTGTACTTAAAATACTCTTAAGGTCAAATAAGTCTGAAGTACAACCAATATTTTTATGCAAGGTCAAATAGATCTGAAGTTCAAATTGCCTAGAAATAGAAATTTGTTCTCATACTGCAACAATTCAACACACAATTCAACACCTAAATCTACTCTAAATGAATTCAAATTTAAAACATAACCTACAAATATCACAAAGAACAAACCTCAATCATCAATTTGTCAAAATAACAACAAATATAACAAAGAAGAAGAAGAAGAAAAGAAGAAGAAGAAAAAGAAGAAAACCCCCTAAATAATAGCAAAGAAAGGAGTGTCACAATAGCTTAATATTGTAAAATATCATAAACCACCTTAAAACCTGCTCACAAGCATCATGTAAATACATTGTCACCTTTGTTTTAATTGCGACTAAGAAGAGGAGGAGGAGCAAAATGCTTGAAGTTATCTGTACTTTGGATACTAATTAATATTTTTTAAAAATGGGTATAAATTTAACGGGGCAACCAAATAGGATGCCCCTAAAATTTTTACGGAATAAAGTTGCCCAATATTGCTTTAACTTTCTTTTAACTAATAAAATTCATTGGCTGCAATTTAAAAAAAAAGAAAAAAAAAAAGACAAGCTCCCCAGCCAGCAGTTTTTTTTAGCTGTCTCCTGTTTCTTCTCTCAGACTGAAGACCAAAGTATTTTGTCCTTATATTTTCTGATCACAACGCACATGCTATCTCATAATTTTCTTTTCAGTACATAGTTTTGTTTTTTTCTAATAAAATATAAATTGTAATTAACTCTATTATCCAACACATGTTCTTCCAATTAATACTTCTGTAGTAGTAATAAATATTCATTTTCATATTTGTTTCCTTTTCTTTTGTAACTCTACAAAGTCGAATATATTCAACTAAAATAGGTACTTTAATAAATAATTTTTGTTGTCTGGTTATGATATAATTATTTGTATGTGCTGTTTCATTATATTTTTTACTGATAAATGAGATGTGGGTCAAGATTTAAAAAAAAAAATATTTGTTAGAGTTTTTTTATTATTATTGGATCTTAGGATCTTTTATTGTTGCTGGGGTATTAGGATTTTTTAAGGATTCATTTGGGGATTACTATTTTTTAAGCGTTGCGCTTAAATTTTTATATTTTTTGTTAAGTTATTACTTCCTCCGTCCCAATTTACGTGAAACTCTTTCTGTTTAGTCAGTTTAAAAGAAAAAAGATATATTTTTATACTTAATAACAATTCAACTTAAAAGCTCTCTTTTTACACTTAATTAGATTACTTTTAGTCACACAATCTTTTATGATTTATTTTATACTGTAAGTTTCAAAAATCTTTCTTTATATAACAAAGACCTTCACATTAATCGAGACGGAGGGAGTATTAATTTTGCTTTGTTGTGTGTTATTCCTGTTTTTATAAATTAGTGTCTTAATGTTACAATTTCAGAACCTTTTGAGCAGAATGACTGTTGGACGATTCCTTTGTGAAGATTCTCATAGTAATAGTGACGATGAAGGAGGGGACAATGTAGAAGGGGTGATTGAGAGTACTGTAGTAGAATCTAGGGAGGGTGAGGTAGACGATGGATGATTCGGTGATCCTGACTATAACCTAGAGGAAAATGATGAATAATGATGTTGATTTAGATTACGCAGAATTTGATGAATTGCCGGAGGGGTATTAGAAGGGGAGTTTTGGCGTAACTGGTAAAGTTGCTGTCATGTGACCAGGAGGTCACGGGTTCGAGCCGTGGAAACAATCTCTTGCAGAAATGCAGGGTAAGTCTGCGTACGATAGACCCTTGTGGTTCGGCCCTTCCCCGGACCCCGTGCATAGCAGGAGCTTAGTGCATTGAGCTGCCCTGCCGGAGGGGGTACTAATTCAGAAAACGAGGAAGAGGCCACATATGAGTAGTTATGTTACTTGGACTCTTCAAATATATTGTTGGGTGCGTGTCAGATCCTCTAAAGTTAGTGCATTTTTGAAGGATCCGATACGGGTGCGACAACACTTTTGGAGAGCCCGAGCAACGTAGATGAATAGTTCGATTAAGAAAAACACCAGAATAATCCTAGTTCAGAACTAGGAATAAGGTTTGTAGTTTTAAGGAATTTAAGGAGGCTTGTAAGAATTGGGGGACTAAGAATAGGAGGCAGTTAAAGTTCAAATCAAATCATGACCAATAAAGATATATTAGTGTATGCGAGTTGAAAGATGTTGAGTGTCCATTTAGGGTTCGTTTGATTTGAATACGGCTTATGCCGGGATATGTTATGTTGTGATTAGTTATTCTGAGATTGTTTTTTATTCACTGTTTGGTATGTTATATTAAAAATGGCAATTGCATAATTTCTAAGAAGAAGGTATAAGTTATCCCGGCACTAATTACCCCACCCTCTACAAGGTATAAGTTATCCCGGTACTAAGTTTAATCCCGAAATAACTTATACCAGATTTGCTAACCAAATAAAGTATTAAGATGATATTAAATTTTTATACCAGCAATATACCTTCTTATACCTCATAACAAACGACCCTTAGAGTTTATGCAAGTCGCGTAAGTAGTACTGATCCTACAATTCAAATTTAATCTTTGAATCTAGAGCATAAATTAAAGGTCTAAATGTACTTGACAATCACCATATAACACCTCAATGGATTGTAAAGAAGTATTTTAATATTTTTAGAATTGATCCAACTTGAAGTGTCAGTGGGTTGATTCAAACAGTGAAGGATGGCCTCAATTAAACAATCACCATAGATAAGGTAAGAAAAGCCAAACGGCAAGCTCTAAAATGGGTTTATGGAGACGAGGGTGCATAACTTGAACAAGAAGATAGAGATAGAAGAAAATGGTTTGATCATCCTGAAAGGCCATTTTAATCATGGGCTAGAGCATTGTTCAATCCACATGGCAAATGCGACATGCTGTTGAATAACCTTTGTGAAAGCTTCAATAGGTAGTTAATAACTTGATCATTTTTGTACTTTAACGGTTTGCAGATACATACTTGATTCAAGAGACAAAGCAATTATATTCATGTTGGAATTGTGTCACTGCCCAAATTTCACCATGATTGTGATGACACCTCACTTAACCCGTTAAGTGAACCAACACAAATAAACCCAGATATAACATATGTAAAAGCTAAGATAATCCATGAATAGAGCAATTATCATAAAATAAGTCTAAATTTGATATAACAAATATGGAATCAAACATGAACACCTCCTTGAAACGGGTGTCATAACGCCATGACCGCTAAGAGTAACAAATACATAAATCTCTAAAATACATCAATGTCTGAATAGAATAACAGTAATAGATGAAAGAAAGTGACTCCAAGGTGCTGTAAATAGACAAGGATCTCTCCCCGAGTCTCTCGACCGATTAGCTACTGAACTCAAACTTAAGTCCCGCTCGTACTCGGGGTCAAAATCTATAAAAAAATATATAGAAGTATAGCATGTGTAAAAATTATCGTGTGCTCAGTAAGTATCAAATTTAACCCAAATAAAATAGTGTCGAGGTTTTAACAAGAATATTCACTTTTCATAAACCTATGTATTCATAATCATAAAAAATACTAGAAGGAACAACAATAAATAACATATCTACTAAGCACAGTCAAAGGATGAGAAATGATTCATGTTCCTTCAGGTATCATGTGCGGAACTTTGAAATAACATAACAAAGTAATAAGCATCAAATAACATTCACAAGGGATGTATCAACAAGAGTATAATATTTATGTATGATAAAGATTCTAATTAAACCGATACAAATTCATGTGCCCGACACAAATTCGGGTGTTCAAACTTTGTGCGCACACTGTCGGCGGGATTCTGGTGCTCAGTGACTCTAGAGGGACGGAAGCATATCAACACACAATCGATACATAAATCCATACACCCGAATAATATCTCATAATATGAATGTGAATCAACACGTTCAAACAGAAGTCTCAACACAGGAACATAAATCTGCCTGTCCAAATAGACTCATTGGTATAATAAGAAATTAACAACTAGGTCTATATGCTAACATGGTGCATATAAAAAGACAGTGTACGACTAAGGCAAGCTCATGAAAACTATAATGTTAAACTAGCTTATGAAGGATGTCTATAATATTATTCTAGCATAGATAAGATGGTCAAATAGTCATACAACAGATAGAATTCACAACAAGTAGAGGCATGCAATCAAACAATGCATAAAAGAGCTTAAGAAACTATCTTGGACATAAGTAAACCATGGTACCTGGATATACGTTCATCACCTCGTATATACGCCAGTCCCAAAAAATATAGCATGTAGCACACATGTCATATTTAAGAAAATTCCCTCAAGTCGAGGTTAGCTACAATACTTATTTTATCTGAAGTAGTTCAACCTTCCAAAATGTCTTTTCCTCTATTTCTAGCCTCCAAATATCCAAAATATAGCCAAAACATACTCAATAAAGTCAAATAAAGCTATAGGAGTCAAATTCCAATAATAAATAAAAAGTCAACCTCAGGTCAACACGGTCAAAATTCGAGATCAGGGCCAGATCACGTTGACCCATAACCTCATAAATCCAAATATTTTAAGAAAAAGGCTTCCCTAAATTTTTGTGGCATACGGATCGGGATACCCCATCATGACGAAGACCGGCCCCTTGTTTCGGGGTACCGCCGTTGTCACGGAGCATGTGAAGAAGGGCGGGATATCGGCTATGAGAGAGAGTCCTTGTTGTTCACCTCCGCCTCCCGACGAGCATTGTGAAGTCGGCAGACATATCCTGGATGAGCGGTATCCAGAAAGGTCAGTCCCTGAAAAATCTATCTCGATTGGTATTATTCAAATGCGAATATAGGTCTGATTGAAAGATTTCGTTTTATCTAGTTCACTTATACTAGATCGTACGGAACCTATGCCTAACCGCCGCACCTATTATTCGGGGGGGAGGCGGGACACTACGAGGTGGGTAGTGTGATTAGTTTTCAAATTCTAGTCCAAATCAATGTTCAAAAACTTAAAATTTACTTTTTTAACTTTGAAGTCAAATACCTTCTTTTCTTCTTTTAGATACCTTGATTTGGAGTCAAAATCAATGTTAGATTTAAGTTATAGCTATAGATCTAGGTTAGGATTGCTTACCTAATGATGTAGATTAAATCTGCTAAACAAATCTGCAAAAATTGTATTATGTAGTTCCTACAATAATAAATTAAAATCTATGTACAAAATGGAATCTTAAATAAGAAAGCAGAAATTTTAAAAAATTTGCTTAGGCATTGATGCCACAGTAGACGCGTCACCTCCCCTTGGCGTCCGCCTAACTTCTACAAACAAGGGGGACGCTCGCGTCCACCCAACTTCAATTACTGCTGTAAGTTTTCTATAGTTTTCCCTTTTTTGAATAATCCACCGAACACCTTGAAACTCACTCGATCCCTAAAGACCCGGTACAATTATCCGAACTAGTTCGTATATCCTACACAAACTTATCAAAGGGCTCAAAATATATTTGAAAATATCACAACTAAGGATTAAGATCCAAACAAAAATATAAACTTTCTTAAGTTCTTCAAGTACCAAATTTTCACAAGATATGTCTGAATCACACCCGAGCCCCTCAAGTGCTCAACCGAACATATATACAAGTCCAAATTTATCATACAAGCCTATCGGAACTTTCAAATCACAAAGCGAGATCGTTTACCCAAAATAATATTTTTAGTCAACTCTCTTAACTTTAAGGCTCTAGTTAGGAACTAAGTGCTTCGAATTATTCCTGAACCTCCCGTGACCCGAACCCCTCATTGTGCAAGTCATAAAATAGTAAATGAACCTACTTAAAGTCTCAAATGGGATCCTAGAGCCCAAAACGATCGGTTGGATCGTTATATTGTCCACATCTTTAGTAAAGGTTTATCCTCGAACGTGTATAAAAATGTACATGGAGTGTCAAAATAGTGTGAATATATCTTCCGCATATCTAACTATCTCCCGAGTGGCCTTGTTGCTCGGTTGACCTTTTCAAAGCACTTTCACCGAAGCGATCTTTTTTGCCCTTAGCTTTTTAACTTGTCTTTCCAAAATAGCTACTGACTCTTCTTCATTGGTCAAATTCTCATCTAATTGTATTGTCCTGATGTTTAAAATATGAGACTTATCGTCATGATACTTCCGAAGAATAGAAACATATAAAAACTCTAATGTGGCCATGATAGTCTAGGAGGCAAAGCAAGCCAATAAGCTACCTCATCAACTCTCTCCAACACTTCAAGTGGACCAATAAACCTAGAACTCAACTTGATTTTTTTCCAAATTTTATTACACCTTCTCATGGGTTTACCACAGCTCTAGTCTTGGTTTTTCCTTCACCACTTAAATTATGCTCGCTAGTCAAATATAGTATAGTATAATATTGTATCAACAGGATTGGATTTAAACAATATTCTTGTAGTTTCTAGCTTGATCGCTATTCATGATGATCAACAATTGAGATTTATATGATTTCTAACTAAAATTAACTAAGACTCTAGAGCTATTGACTAATGACAATCGAAACAAAGAAGGTTATCAGTGGGGAAAAATAAGGGTTGGTAGGATAGGTGCAAGATAGTTATTTGAGATCTAACTCTAGATACTTCACTTCTAATGTTTAAGTGAGTCTCTTGTATTCACTCAATTATTAGTTCAAACATTCAGCTAAAACTCATCTCTCGATTACGTCTTAACCTCACGAGATGAACCAATTTAAGCACGTCAAGATATGCAAGAATGCGTAGTGGATTGGTATTTAGGAAAACCTCTTTCCATTATTCTCCAAACTAGGGTTAATCAATGATTCAACTAGCCTCTTTCGATTACTAAGAAGAATTAATGAACTCAACTAACAATATAATGCAAAAATATCACAAGTTATGCCTCTCCCGATTACATGAACAAGTGAATATAGATGCAACAGTTAAATCATCCAAAAACGCTTCAATACATAAAACTGGAGTATAATCCACAAACAATCATCAATACACCAAATCCATCAAACCCTAAAGGGAACTACTCCATAGATATGGACAAATTCATCACAAATATAGTTAAAGTAATGGAAAATATAAATTCAATCCAAACTCGGGTCTTGAGTGAGGAAGGAATGATGAAATCTATGTGCTCATGTTCTTCCAACTCCTCCTTAGCCTCTTTAGGTCGAATATGTGTCAAAAGTCCAGAAAATAATATTTTCCATGTATTTATACCAAGTAGGGTCGGGCCCAGACGAAATCACCTTTTTCTTACCGAAAAAGGACATTTACTCTGTAAATATTGCACTGGCGGGGCATTAGTGGGGAAATCCAGAGAGCTGATTTTTTCACTTTGCAGGAATTTTGCACTAGCGCCCCGCTACGCATGGCGCGGGGCGGTAGTGAATTTTTCTTAGAGTAATTTTGTTTTCTCAGTTTTTGATATCCAGACTTGGTCCTCGACCCCCGAACGTGATTCCGACTTAATTTTCTGGGCTTTTACTCAGACTTCAAAGCTTCAAATTATTTAAATTATCTCTACAACATCGACATCACTCGAAACCACTCCTACAAGACATAAAACATACAATAAGTGCAAAACACTACCAGTTAAAGCTCAAACACAAGTAAAGTATAGTAAATTAGAGTGCAATAAACGACTAAAATATGAGATTATAGCCTACTATCAGAAGGGTGTGATGAGGTTCGGGAAAAGGGCAAGTTGAGCCTAGGTATATTGGTTTTTTTGAGACCCTTGAGAGAGTGAGGGTGGCCTACAAGCTTGCATTGCCACCCAATGTATCGGCGGTTCACCCGGTGTTCCATGTCTCTATGCTCCGAAAGTATTATGGTGATCCGTCCCATGTGTTAAATTACAGCTAAGTCCAATTGGACAAGGATTTGACTTATGTTCAGGAGACGGTTGCCATCTTGGATAGGCAGGTCCGAAAGTTGAGGTCAAATAATATTGCTTCAGTGAAGGTTCACTTAAGGGGTCAACCACTCGAGGAGGAGACTTGGGAGACCTGAGCATGATATGCGTAGCCAATATCCTAACCTTTTCAGCACTTTAGGTATGTCTCTATACTCGTTTGAGGACAGCGTTTGTTTTAAGAGTGGGAGAATGTAACGACCCAATTGGTTGTTTTGAGTATTTTAGCCTAGTTTCCCTATTTATTACCTCCTCTATGTTCAATAATGATTATGTGACTTGCCGGGGGCAGTTGGTTTGGGTTCGGGTGAGTTTTAGAGTGAATTGGGACACTTAGTCCCAAGGTTGGAAGTTTAAGTTGAAAGAATTTGCCAGAGTTTGACTTTTGTCTAGACGAATTCGGAATGGAGTTTTAATGGTACCAATAGCTTTGTATGGTGATTTTAGCCTTAGGCGTATGTCCAGATATTGATTTGGAGGTCCGTAGATTGGTTTGAGGCATTTTGGCGAAAGTTGGAAAGTTGACGGTTTGGAAGGTTAATAGATTTGACCGAGGGTTGAATTTATTGATATCACACTCGGATTGTGATTCCTGAAGTTGGTATAGGTCCGTTGTATTATTTGGGACTTACATGCAAAATTTTATCTCATTCAAAGTTTGTTTGATATGATTCGGCATTAGTTTTAGATGTTGAATGTTCATTGATTCATTAGGCTTGAATTTGGATGAAATTCATAGATTTGATCTTGTTTGATGTGATTTAAGGCATCGAGTAGGTTCATGTTATATTTTGGGACTTGACGGTATGTTCGGACGGGGTTCCGGGGGCCCCGGATGTGAGTCGGATTGAATCCGGATTCATTTTGGACTTGGAGGATTTTGAATGCCTCCTGAGTTCTAATGCAATCGCACCTGCGATGGTATGGCCGCAGGTGCGGCACCGCGGAAGTGGCCCACTTGGCTTAAGTGGAAGCCGTATTTGCGATCAATTTTCCACAGATGCACCAATTTGACCGCAAAATCGGAAATCACTGGGCAGAAAAGGATTGAGTCGAGGGTTTTATCTTATTTTTATATTTTGAGTTAGAGAGCTCGGTTTTGGATGATTTTGGAGGGGATTTTAAAGTATTGGATCGTGGTAAGTTTTTTTGACTCAGATTTGTTTATTATTCATGATTCCATCATTGTTTTTATCATTTAGTTAGTGATTTGAGTTGGGGAAATTGGGGGACTTTGTAAAAACTTTCCGAAACCCCAAATTGAGGATTTGAAGGTTGATTTGAGATCGAAATTATATAATTTTGGAATGGTTGGACTCGTATCAGAATGGGTGTTCTGATTTTCTAAATTTGGTTGGGTTCCGAGGTGCTCTCCCGGGGTTGGTTTTTTGAGTTGACCTTTTGATTTGCTTTGAAGATTGCAACTTTATTTTTCGAAATCGCTTCCTATGATTTGTATTTATGTTATTAAGCTATTTTGGCTAGATTTGAGCCGTTTAGAGTTAAATTTTCGCAGAAAAATCTTATTAGTGGATTTAGTTAGCTTGTTTGAGGTAAGTATCTTGCCTAACTTTGTGTGAGAGAAATATCCCTTAGGACTTGGGTTGATTTGTGTTATTTGGATTATGTGAAAGATGTGTACACGAGCTTATATGTGGTATTTTAACCAGTTTAGACTCTTAGACTCTTTCATGCATTTAATTATAAATTGTAATATCATGTTATATCTTCCATTGTTAACTTTTGCTTACATGTTTTACTTGATATTGCTATCACTTTCTCTATCCCTTATTGTCATACATGCTCTTATATGCCTTAATTGTCTTTGCTATCTCTCTTATTGTCATGTTACCTCCTTCATTATCGAGTTATTCTTATTTGGAGTTGTTATAACAAGTTGTCATTTCATGAAAATACCTTCATTTTTAGTAATTGAAGTTGAAGTTATGAAAGCTATTATCATAATGAGGTTGAAGTTGTTGATTATTGAGATATCTTTTCTTGTTGAGTAATTATCACTCATTTTATTATTTTTGAGATTCTTGATCGCATTGTGGTTGAGCTGTGAGCTATATGATGTGGTAACTTCAGTATTGTTGATTTTGACAAGTTGTGGTATATGGGCACTTGTGGTGCAAGTTGTTATTGTGTTGTGATATTGATGTGCATGCGGTGATATAAGGATATGGGTAAATATGCATGCGACGACATAAGATGAGAATTTATGTGTGTGTTGCTAGTAAGGGAATTACTTGAAGCCATGCGATAACATAAGGGGGCTAAAGTGCGTGTAGCTATTTCAGGAAAATATTTTCAAAAAATCTAAATGTAAGGCTCACGCGGCGGTATAAGGAAAGGTTGTGATTGTGAATTTCAAAATGAGGCTATGAGGCGTGGTACCTCGGTTGTGATTCTTGTTGTATATTTTATATTAAAAAGGCTTATTGTTTGAACGATTGTTGTTGTTTCCTTCTTTGTCTTACTTCTATTAGTCTGTATTTGATTACTTGTTGTTCTCATCATGTATTCACTTCTTGTTGCCTTTACCGCCTTAATTTTCGTTGTTAGCTTACCTTATTGTATTGCTTTATTGTCATTGTTTCATCACTTTCATTATTAGACTATACAATACTATGTTCACTTGTTCTTATCCTAATAGGTGTCTTGGCCTGCCCTCATCACTACTCTACCGAGGTTAGGCTTAATACTTACTAGTTACCGTTGTGGTGTACTCATACTATGTTTCTGCATATTTCTGTGCAGATCCAGATACATCTGCCCGTGCCAGACGCCAATGATCGTTCAGTTATCTTTCCGGAGACTTCAAGGTATACCTGCTCAACGTCCGCAGGTCTTGGAGTCACCTTTAGTCATTACTTTTACTACAATTTATCTTTTGCCCAGACAATATTGTATTAGAGATTCTTAGATTATTTTTGTAGAGCTTATGATTCAGTTCTACCGGTTTTGAGATTTATTACTGATGTTTCCGATTTGGGGTTATTACGAGCTTATTCGGGTTATTTTATCATTTTAGTTTGTTAGTTGTGTTAAGTTTTTCATGAATGTTAGGCTTACCTAGTCTTAGAGACTAGGTGCCATCACGACTACCTTAGGTGAGAATTTGGGGTTGTGACACACACACACACATATATGTATGTGTGTATGTGTATATATATATATATATATATATATATATATATATATATATATATATATATATATATATATATATTTTTTTTTTTTTCATATTGGGCTACTTCTTAATCATGAGTTGATTCATTTCAACTGTTGAGATCGATTTATTCGTATACATAAACGAAGATTTCTGAAAGAGTCACATATTTATATATATCTTTAATTATTTTCTTTGACTTTTTATACCTGCCAAAAATTTATATGTCTAAAACTTTTAATACATGAACCTTACTACACACGCGAAATATATATGTATCCATGACATTATAATAGATATAGGTTCAATACAAATGTTCTCTTTGGCATAAATCATGTAAACTAAGGTAATTTCTTGATTAATATAATGAAATTCTTTCGAAATTACTAATGTAATTTTTTTCTAAGGAAGTTTATATGTTATTAGATATATTAATTTTGATTATATACCATTAATGGAGTCACATGACATGGAAGATAAGTTATTAAAATAAAATAAACTTAGTAAAACTTGCAAAGAATTGTGCAACATGTTACAATGATAGAATCTCTGAATAAACACTAAAATGAAACTAACAAGTCATTGTAATAAGATTTGAGAAAAGCAAGTCCGCAAGATATAGATAATGTAGAATGGTGTTCAATACCCCTTTTATAAAATCAACTCACTTTAGCATAAGAGGTTAGACCAGATTGAGGATATATGGTAGAAAAAAATATCACCAAAAGGAAAGGACTTTAATTTTCATGGCGTGAAATGAATTAGTTAAATCTACCAGAATAATAATCATTTTATGGTAAGTAATTGGCAAAAAGAAGATTTCTTTGATTTTATGAGTAACGACCCGACCAGTCATTTTGTATAATTATATCTCGTTTCCTTTTTCGATACTTCACACATGTGTGTTTATGGTTTTATGACTCTCGCGGTTGATTGGTTTTGTTCCGAAAAGATTTTGGGTTGATTTGAACCCTTTGATTCTTGGTTTAGAAGCCTAAGTTGTTTATATTACCAATGGTTGACTTTTGTGAAAACGACCCCGGAACGGTATTTTGATGGCTTTCATATCGTGATTTTGGACTTGGGCGTCTGCACGGAATCAAATTCAGAAGTTCGTAGGTTGATTTGTGTTGTTTTGCCGAAAGTTGACAATTTGAGGTTTAGAAGTTTGACCGTAGGCTTACTTTTGGCTATCAGGTCCGTAATTTAATTTTGGGACTTGAAATAGGTCTGTTATGTTATTTAGAATTTGTCTGCAAAATTTGGTATCATTTGGAGTTGATTTCATAGGATTCAGATGCTTAGTTGCAATTCTAGTAGTTCTTGAACTTTTTACTTTGAAATTCATGCATTTTGATGTTCGATTTGTAATTGTAGATGTTATTTTTTATTTTGATCGCACGAGCGAATTCGTATGATATTTTTAGACTTGTGTGAAAGTTTGTTTTGGAGCCCCGAAGGCTCGGATGTTTCGGACGCGTTTTAGAATGCTTTGAACTGAAAATGGAATTGCTGGTGTGCTAGTGCTCTATTATCGCAATTCGAGCACCTACCTCGAAATTGCGAAGGTGACAAGGGGTGGTCTAATGTCGTAATTGCGACTTACCCCTTCGCAATTGCAAAGTCAGCAGGCCTGGTCCGGATTATCACAATTTATTGAAAACTAGAATCTTAAAGATTTAAGGAATTAATAAGTTTGACTGTAGTTTGACTTTGTTGCTACCGGATCCGTATTTTATTTTCAGAACTTGGTATAAGTTCATTACTGTATTTATGCCTTGTATGAAAATTTTGGGGCAAAACGAAGTTGATTTGACATTATTCAGACGTCCAGTTGTTAAAATGAAAGTTCTTAAGCTTCTTTGAAAATTTTATTATTTTGGTGTCCGATTCGTAGTTCTAGGTGTTATTTTGATATTTTGATCGCGTGAGCGAGTTCGTATAATATTTTGGGACTTATGTGCATGTTTGGTTTGGAGTTCGAGGGGCTCGGGTGAGTTTCGGATGGGCTACGAATGTTTTTGAACTTAAGAAAATTTCTGGTTTTGGCTTCTGCTGTCATCTGGTGTTTTCTTCTTCGCGATCGAGAAGTGTAATATGGGCTGGAGGAGTTTTTCTTCATCGCGAACGTGCTGGCATGTACGTGAACGCGAAGCCTTGGGGGGTTGCCCTTCGCGAATGCGTGCAGCCTTTTGCGAACGCGGACGGTTGAGGACCTGGGGAGAGGGGATCGGTGATTTGCTCTACGCGAACGCGAGCACTGGCTCTCGAACGTAAAGAAGGCCTGACGCCTAGACCTTAAATATTTCCAAACACGGGATTTTACCTATTTTTCATCATCTATTCATTAGAGCTCGGCCTAGAGGCGATTTGGAAGAGCAAATTCATTAACCTTTCATAGGTTAGTATAATTTAACTTATTTTCTTCCATTTCTATCATCACCCATTAATTTCTAGCCTCAATCTTTGTTCTTTCATGGTAGAAAATTAGGGATTTGGGAAGAATTAGGAATATTTTTAAATTTTGAATTTATACCTCAAATTGGGGTCGGATTTCGAAACTAATTACATAATAAGGCTCGGGAGTGAATGGTTAAATGGGTTTTGGGCTGAATCTCGAGTTTTGGCCAAGCGAGCCCGGTGTTGACTTTTGAGAAAAGTGTAAAGATCTTAACTTTATGTATTGTAATTTAATTCCCTAGCATTATTTGATGTTATTGAGTCGATTTTGGTTTGATTCAATTGGTTTGGAGGCGGGTTTTAATGGAAAGGCCCCGATAGAGCTTTGATTTGCTTGCGGAGCAAGGTAAGCGTTGGGTTTAACCTTGATTTGAGGAAATTAGGAACCCTTGAGCTATGTGCTATGTGAAATTCATGTGTAGCAGCGTATACGCGAGGTGAAAAGTGTATATACGCCGCCAAAATACTTGTTTCCCTACTTTTCGTATTTCATTAATTATTTTATTCCATGTCTTAACTGTTACATGCTTTAAATGCTTCCCTACCTTTACTTGCTACTCATCAATTATTATTCTAGTGTTAAAAATGTTAGATTCTCCCATGCTTCCATGATTGATTGTTACTTGCCTTAATTGACTTACTTGCGCCCTGTAATTATCATTTACTTGACTTGTCTTACTGCTTAATAGTAATTATAGTGAATTCTCAATTTGGCACGAGACTTCCTTCCTGGTTCTGCTCCATATTCGTTAACCGTAGAGATTCTTATGATTTGAGTTGTTAAATTACTTGCACACATTGATTTATTTGTATTGATATAGTGGGATCGGATTTCGCGCAACAGGTAAAATAAGGGTGGAATAATATGGTTAAATAAGGGTGAATTTATATTGATATGGTGGGATTGGGTTGAGCGCCGCAACAGGTGAAATAAGGGTGGGTTTATATGGTGAAAGAAGGGTGATTACAATATTGATTCTGATTATATAGTGGGATCAGGTTGTACGCCGCAACATATATTTACTTATATATATATATATATATATATGGTGGAATAAGGGAGGATAACATTGTATGGTGGGATCAGGTTGCGCGCCGCAACAGTTTATGTGTTTCTATCCCTTATTGTGTTGTATTGGCTTCGGTACTTTCATACGAGAATCTAAGGATTGGTATTTCTGGCATTTTGAAGATTGAGTTATTTTCATGAGTTAACTTCATTATTTTGTTTTCGTATTTTCCGTTTCTGACATTATATTATACTGCATACGGGTTATATTGTAAGTGACCCGCCTTAGCCAAAACACTACTTCATCGAGGTTAGGCTCGACACTTACAGAGTACATGGGGTCGGTTGTACTCATACTACACTCTGCACTTCTTGTACAGATTTTGGAGTCGGTCCCAGCGGCGGTCAGTAAATTGCTTGGGTTGACTATCAGTGTGGAGACTTGAGGTACAGCTGCTCGGCGTTCGCAACCGTGAAGTCCCCTCCTCCTATATCTTAGATGTGTATTTTTCTTTCAGACAACTTTACTTTTATCCAAACCTTTATTTGTAGTATTCTAGTAGCTCGTGCACTTGTGACACTAGATTCGGGGTTGTATTAGATATTTCAATTGTTAAATTTTTCCGCACTTTACTTAAGAATTTATTTTAGTTATTTTGGTTTCTTTATTATTATTTAATATGAACTTTTAAAAATGGATAAACCGTTCTAACATTGGCTTGCCTAGCAAGCGCCATCACGGTCCCGGGGGTGAGATTTCCGAGTCGTGATAAGTTGGTATTAGAGCACTAGGTTACCTAGGTCTCACGAGTCACGATCAAGCTTAGTAGGGTCTGGAGGATCGATACGGAGACGTTTGTACTTATCTTCCTGAATCTATGGAGTTTATGAAAAATATCACTTCTTTCTTACTCTATCGTGTGATTTTATTCTATCATTGATAATTGAACCCTTCTATTCTTGTTCTCTCGCAGATGGCGAGAACATGCACTGCATCTATTGCCGGACAGGAGCCAGAGCCCCCAGTGGTAGCTACGACTAGGGGCAGAGGCCGAGGTCGCGCCATAGGCCGAGGTAGAGGCAGAGCTCAGTCCAGAGCTCGAGCAGCAACACCCGCAGTGGAGACCCAGGTGGATTTTGAGGAGGAGGAGGAGGTTCCATCTTAGAATGTTCCCGTCGGATCAGTTCATGTCTAGGAGGGGTTCATTGCCACTCCAGTGCTTCAGGACGCTATAGTCTGTTTGGTGGGCCTTATGGAGAGTGTGGCCTAGACTGGTACCTTTTTGGTGGCACCAACCGTCTCTTGGGCTAGGGGAGAAGCACAGACTCCCGCTACACACACCCCGGAGCAGGTAGCTCCCGAGTAACAGACGCCAGCAGCCCTGCCAATTGGGGTAGTTCAGCCAATTGTTGCGGCACAGGCCGGTGATAGGCCCACTTTGTCTTCTGAGGCTATGTTGAGGTTGGATAAGTTCACTAATCTCTTTCCTGTTCATTTCAGTGGCGCACCTTTTGAGGACCCACAGGATTTTCTGGACCGTTTCCATGAGGTGTTGTGGAACATAGGTATAGTTGAGACCAGTGGGGTCGATTTTGCCGCTTTTCAGATGACTGGTTCCGCCTGGAGATGGTGGAGGGATTATATGTTGACTAGAGCAGCTAGGTCGCCTGCACTTACTTGGGATCAATTCTCACAGCTATTTCTGGAGAAGTTCATCCCTGTCACCCTGAGAGAGGAGTATCGCACGCAGTTTGAGCGACTTCAGCAGGGTGGTATGACTGTCACCTAGTACGAGACTCGATTTGTGGACTTAGCTCGCCATACCACTATCTTACTTCCTATTTAGAAGGAGCGAGTGAGGTGATTTATTGATGGGCTCACTTACACTTTCAGGCTTCAGATGGCCAAGGAGATAGGGAGTGATATTTCCTTCTAGACGACCGTTGATATTGCCAGATGGATCGAGTTGGTTCGTGCTCAGGAGAGGGGGCCGGTGTCAAATAAGAGGCCCTATCATTCCAGTAGTTTCAATGATGCCTCATCTGGAGGCAGGGGTGCTTTTGGTAGAGGCCATCCTCCCAGGCCATTTCATTCATCGCTTCAGGTATCTCGCAGTGCTTCTGAGGGTCGTGGTCCTTATGTGCCTTATTCTGGGCAACCAGCCTATAGTGCACCATCAGCTCCTATCAGTGCGCCTCCGATTCAGAGTTCTCACCGTGGTTATCTTGCTCGTTCGGGTCAGCTTTAGTTCCAGTAGCCACATCAGTAGGATGGGTGTTTTGAGTGTGGTAGTTTTGGGCACATTTGGAGGTCATGTCCGAGATTATTGGGCGGCATGCGACAACAGAGTTCTCATGCCATGGTTCCGGCACCGGTTGCTCCATCGCCCGCTCAGCCAGCCAAGGGCAGGGGTCAGGAAACTAGAGGTAGGGGTCAGGCCGTTAGAGGTGGAGGTCAGGCCGTTAGAGGTAGAGGCCAGCCAGCTAGAGGTCGTCCCAGAGAAGTAGATCAGAGTGGTGGGGGCCAGCCCCGATGTTATGCTTTCCTAGCTAGGCCTGAGGCCGAGTCATCTGACGTTGTTATCACAGGTATTGTTCCCATTTTCCATAGAGATGATTCAGTTCTATTTGATCTGGGATCTACTTACTCCTATGTGTCATCCTATTTTAATGCATATCTTGTTGTTCCCCGTGATTCTTTGAGTGCACATGTGTATGTGTCCATGCTTGTGGGAGATTCTATTGTTGTAGATCGTGTCTATCGCTCGTGTGTGGTTAGTATTGGGAGTCTTGAGACTAGTATAGACCTTCTACTTCTTAATATGGTAGATTTTGATGTTTTCTTGGGTATGGATTGGTCACCTTATCACGCTATATTGGACTGTCACGCCAAGATAGTGACCTTAGCCATGTCGAGGTTGCCTCGATTAGAGTGGAGGGGGACTCCTAGCCCTTCTACCATCAGATTTATTTCTTATATGAAGGCCCGACGTATGGTCGAGAAAGGGTGTCTATCTTACTTGGCCTATATCAGTGATTCTAGTGTGGAGGTTCCATCTATAGAACCAGTACCAGTTGTTCGTGAGTTTCCCAAGGTATTTCCTGTAGAATTGTCGGGGATGAGATGCCACCAGACAGGGATATTAACTTCTGTATTGATTTGATTCCGGGCACTTAGCCCATTTCTATTCCGCCATAACGAATGGCCTCACCGGAGTTGAAGAAGTTGAAGGAGCAGTTACAAGATTTTCTTGATAAGGGCTTCATTAGACCTAGTGTCTCTCCCTAGGGTGCTCCCGTGTTGTTCGTGAAGAAGAAGGATGGGTCAATGAGGATATGTATAGATTATCGATAGTTGAATAAAGTCACTATCAAAAACAAGTATTCGTTGTCGAGGACTGATGACTTATTTGATCAACTTCAGGGTGCCATGGTATTTTCGAAGATTGATTTGATGTCCCTAGGACGGCTTTTCGGACTCGGTATGGGCATTATGAGTTCCTAGTGATGTCATTTGGGTTGACAAATGCCCCAGCAGCATTCATGGATTTGATAAACTGGTGTTCAAGCCCTACTTGGATTCTTTTGTGATTGTATTCATTGATGATACCTTGATCTACTCCCACAGTCGAGAGGAGCATGAGCAGCATCTTCAGATTGTACTTCAGACTCTGAGAGATAGCCAGTTATATGCCAAGTTTTCAAAGTGTGAGTTTTGGTTAGACTCAGTCGCCTTTTGGGGACATGTCGTATCGGCAGAGGGCATAAAGGTGGACCCTAAAAAGATTGAGACAGTACAAAGCTGGTCTAGACCTACTTCAGCTATAGAGATCTGGAGCTTCCTGGGTTTGGCGGATTATTATCGCTGGTTCGTGGAGGGATTTTCATCTATAGCAGCCCCATTGACTAGATTAACCCAGGAGGGTGCCCCGTTTAGATGGTCGGACGAGTATGAGTTGAGCTTTCAAAAGCTCAAGACTGCTTTGACTACGGCGCCAGTGTTGGTGTTGCCCACCAGATCAGGATCTTACACGGTATAATGTGATGTATCTCGTATTGGGCTCGGTACAGTATTGATGCAGGATGGTAGGGTGATTGCATACGCATCACGACAGTTGAAGGCTCATGAGAAGAATTACCTTGTACATGACTTAGAGTTGGCAGCCATTGTTCATGCACTGAAGATTTGGAGGCACTATTTTTACGGCGTGTCGTGTGAGGTATTCACTGATCATCGGAGTCTACAATATTTGTTCAAACAAAAGGATCTCAACTTGAAGCAGCGGAGATGGTTGGAGCTATTGAAAGACTATGATATCACAATTTTGTATCATCCCGGGAAGACCAATGTGGTGGCCGATGCCTTGAGTAGAAAGGCTGTGAGTATGGGAAGCCTGGCGTACATTCCAGTTGGTGAGAGGTCGCTTGCTGCAGATGTTCAGGCTTTGGCCAATCAGTTTGTGAGGTTAGATATTTCATAGCCCAGTCGTGTTTTAGCTTGCACAGTCGCTCGGTCTTCCTTTTATGTGCGCACCAGAGAGCGTCGATATGATGATCCTCATTTGCTTGTCCTTAAGGAAACGGTGCGGCACGGTGGTGCCAAGCAGGTTACGGTTGGAGATGATGGGGTTTTGAGGATGCATGGCCGTATTTGTGTGCCCAATGTGGATGGGCTTCGTAAGTTGATCCTTTAGGAGGCCTGATGACATCCAAATCCACTACTAAAAAGTAAATGGATACAGTCGCATGCAATATAATTTATCCAACTATGAGTCTGGGTCGAATCCTACAGAGAACAATATGTAGGCGATTAGGCATGAAAGAGAATTATCACTTATTATGCTAAGACAAACACTTAAAAATATTTGAGAAAATATTTATAACTAATTGCGAAAATTTAAACTAACCTAGAAAGCAAGTAAAATGATCAATGGCTACAAACATGGATGCATTGGGAATTACACTCAAGTAACGATCCAATGTATTTCACGATTTTACAAATATGAGCGAGTTTATTTTAATTAGCCTTGGGTAATAATTCTATATTAGCTTCTTCCGAAGACTAACAAGACTTCCTAATTGAATTGTCCCTAAAATAATTAAGATATTAAGCACACCCGAATATGGCTATAAGTAGTTCACTCCTATTACTAGGTAGAATCTATAAAGTGAGAGTTAAAGCCTCAAGTTTTTGTTAATTAATCTTTCTCAACCCCAAATTATCTTTCCCAAAATTAATTCGAAGTAAATGGGCGAGTCCTAGGGTTAGCTAATCCCTTTGGAAACATTAAAGAACAAGAATAATTAAAGAAATAATAACTCACTTCATAATAAATAAAAATCGTTCAATACATAAGTACAACAAGATATTTAATTCACACTTTAAATATGAATATTCCCATAAACAAGATTCAAGTATTAGAAAAAATATTACACACTTAGATATTCAATACAAAGCAAGAAAATGAAGAAATGAGCATAAAAGAGTAAAACATTCTCAACCAAAAGTTTCAAATCTTTAAGACCCAAGTGTGTGTGCACGAACCCTAGCTCCAAAACTTGTCCTCTCTAGTCAAGAGACTGAAAAATAAGCCAAATAAATGCCAAATATGTTTTACAAATGAGTAAGGTCGTGTATTAAATGGTTTGGGGTCAAAAAATATGAAATTCCAAAACTGCCCAGTTTTCTGCCCAGATTTGTGAACCGCGTTCGCAAAAGAACATCTGCGATTGCGAAGAGTAATGCTGCAAAGCATCGCGATCGCAAACCAGACCCTGCATTCGCGTAGAGCACCTGACAACAGCTGACAAACTTCTTCTTCACGTTCGCAGCATTTGGTCCGCGTTCGCGAAGTTTATTTTTTCTAGACTTACGGGATCGCATAAGAATATTCGCGATCGCGAAGAGCATTATCTAGTAGCAATCATTTTTCCTCAATTTAAAACATTTTGACTTGGTTTCTTCACAATCACTTCTAAATCACATAATACCTATAAAATGGATGTAAACGACATTAAACACGCGATTTACTCAATCAAACATAGCAAAAATCTAAGATTAACGACAAGATAAGTTGGTAAAATACCAACTTATCAAACCTTCAAACTTAAACCATTGCTTGTCCTCAAGCAATTCAACAACTAAGAATATCCTTCCATAAAATCATCAATTAAGCTCAATGGCATACCAAATATCATTTTAAGTCAAAAAGGTTCAAATTAAACACAATCTAGTGAGTTTGGTTGGTATCAACAATCAATCCAACGCATATGAATCACCAACTTCTCACAAATTTCATTTCAATTCAAATGCGCAAACACCACATGAATCAAAGTAGCAACCAATTCCTGACACTAAAGCTTCAAAATTTGCCTCATTATCACAAATAATTTTCTTTTGTTCATTCCTCCCAATTGGAGATTGGATTAAGTTGACAACTCAAAATTTTATGTGCCCTCACACTTAGAGAGAATCCCAACTTATAAAATGTAATTTAAACACAAAGGGGATATCAAATGGAAAGAATTAACTCTCACTCTCACAAAATATTCAGATGCACAAAAGTAGTGGCATAGGCTTGCCCTTTATGTATTTCTCCACTAATGTAGACACACTTGGTTCGAAATCAAGTAGGACTTAAAGGATTGTAATGTAGGTTTTTGGTTAAGGTAGGGCACAATTTGGATAAGAGTGACTCAAAATCTCCCTAAGCACTACAATTTGCAACAATTAAAGCACACTTCCTTCAAAAATATTTTCCATTATTTCTTCACTTTTCATTCCACACCTAATCTTCCCTTTATTCACAACTCCTTATTTTTTCTTCCTTTTTTTTCTTCTTTCTTACTCATCATTTTTTTTTCAAACTCAAGGAAGGTTCCACTATATATATATATATATAGTTTTTTTTTTTTTTACCCTTCACCTTTTAAGCAACTTCCACATCACAACTTTTCCTACTTTCACCACCAAACTTAGGCTTTTAGCCTATGTTTACACTCTCAAAGTACTTAGGGAGGTGGGATGCCAAAAGATAGATCAATAAAGAATGAAGTGTTAAAGCTTGTAACATGGCTGCCAAAGAAAAATTTTAAACGCTCAAAATGGGTTGACTAGGGAAAATATGCAAGGGTGGAAAATTTAAGGCACAATAACGGTCCAAGGAAGGCCTAACATTATTTTTCAAACCTAGTTAGTCTAGGATTTCGCCTTGAAGCACATTCCGGGCAAGTTCTAAACTACAAATAATGCAAAATAATTCACAACAAATCTCACCACACATGGCACATGCAAACTTGAGTGACATATAAATCCAAAATCCAATTAACACTAATGAACCCAAAGAAAATCATATATATCTTAAAAGACTATTTAATGAATCAAAGAGCCAAAAATAAAACCTAAAAGTTACAATAAGGATTATCACTTCAATCATTTTTCATTATAAAGATCAAAACTTCATATGCCCAAGTTTAAATCATGTTGGTGCCAAACAAGCCACACATTTGTATATGGACAAAAGATCACACCCAATAACCAATTTATTCACTACTAGCTACTAAATTAAAGGACGGAAAAAAATATTACATAAAAATAAAAATAAAAACTAGACAAGACTAATCCCTTAAGAAAGTTATTACTCCATACATCATAGGGAAAAGTCACACGGTTCGACACAAATTAATTCCTTGGAAAAGAACCGCGGTATAAAGAAAAATCAAGGAGTTTTATTAATGCTACTATGAAAATAAAAACTACTATGAAAATAAAAACTAATAAGAAAATGCTAATGCTAACATGCTAGAATTAAACTACAAATGTCAACCAATCTACACAAGTTCACAAACAAAAATGGTCATGCTCCACATACATCGATCATATATAAATGAGCCACCTCCAACCTAAAGTGTTGCATTGTCCTCAATGCAACTAAACAAAATAAACTAAAATGAAAGAGGTGCTCCTTGAATTGCATCACTCTGAGATGGAGGTACTGGGAACTGAGAGTTCCAAGTCATCCTCGTCGCTGTCATCTGATCCACAAAACTTCCTCAATGTGCTCATCATCTTTGTCAAGAACTTGCTTTTCTTCTTTTCATGTTCTCTCTGCTTCAGCTGCCTCCGCTCAATCTTACCCAATTTGGCTTTAATGGCTTGCTTCTCCTTAGCAAGATCTGATAAAGTTGGAACTTCCTTGGCCACCTGGACCTACAAATGTGCTCTCTCCAGACGGTCCAGAAGGGAGACCAGCTACAAGCTGGCGGACCTATGTCTCCATGCCATAGACCTGGCGAGAGATATACTTGAGTGTGAGAGGTCCCTTCTCAAGTGGTAGAATAGCAGTACAAGTTCCTATGGCATCTGCGGGAGAATCGAGCATCTCAATGATGGTGTCAGGAAACTGGCCAAATGAGGGAGATGCTACATCAATCTTTCTTTTCTTCTGTGCATTCCCTACTCCCTTTCTTAGCAATGGATGAATGAGCTTCATTGGGTTCTTTTCCTTCTTTGTAGGCCTCTTCTCCACCCCTGACTCATAGCATAAATGAGTGATCAGGGATGAGAAGGATAAACTCTTAGTCTGCTACACAACAACCTCTACTATCTCATCAACAATAAGTTGTCCTACATTCACTGGTGTGCCCTTTATGATCGCGCAAATCACCCTTTCCTTCTCAAGTGTAACCTCTGTCTCATTACGTGAAGGCATGACTCGAGCACAGATAATGGAGAGCCAAGTCTTGGCCTCGGCAGTGAACTCAGAAGACTCGATCCTTGAGTGATTTCTTATCCGGTTCGGCATCTTTCCACAGTGCAAATGGTCTACAAACCACTATGTACCCAAGTCTTTACCTCTATCCCTGTACACCTAGTTGTCAGCATTGGAAAGATTGTAGTATGCATTTATCAGTTTTGGATCAAAGCGGACTTGTTTTCCCCTGATAGTAACAACCAAGTCATTCTCGAAGTCAGTCTCCATAGCATTTGCATAAAATTCTCTTATCACTTCATGATTGGCTGTTCTTGGCTCTTCCGCAAAGCAAATCCATCCACTCGATACTAATCTTCCATGGAACTCGGGCCATCGACCTTCAAGGTCGATCAAGAGAATTCCTCTTTCCTTAATCATACTTCTACGCAGTTGTTTGTCGTAGCGGTGGGAACATCTCAATGATGAGAATATGTCCCGATCAAAGTACTCCTCTTCGACAACTTGTTCGACATATTCTTGAACATTTTCATTTTATGCCGAAGCCATTCTCAAGCTCAAAGTACCTACACAAGGAGTAAACATGTTAAACACATGTATGGACACTTAAAGCATTGTATTAGGAGGTATTTAGGCCAAAGCAATTGACAAAAACGTTGTGGGATCAGAATTGGCAAAGCCACTATTTTGCTGCCTGGGCACCATTGAATCGCGATCGCAGAAACTGGCACGCGATCACGAAGAACAATTAGGTTTCCAACTAAAATAAAGCAACGCGATCACAGAAGGATATTTGCGATCGCGATAAACAATTTTGTTCTCAAATCAACTCTAAAAATTCTAAAACTTGGCAGATTAGTCAAAAATAATATTCTAAGCTATTCTAAAAAAGAAAAATTCAAAAACGAATAAAATTTTTGAAAATGATGGGTTGCCTCCCACCAAGCGCCGCATTTAACGTTGTGGCACGACACGGATTAACTTTACTACTTTTCTCGCCACTTGGACGATATGAATTGGGAACCTAACTTGGAATCAAGCTTGTGACCACGATAAACATGGGGTGGTAAGTAGATGATCAAGCCAAGCATTAATTTCTTCATTTTGCACTTTTTGACTTTCATGTGAGGAATGTCATTTTGCCTCCTTGTACCTTCAAATTGTAAAATGTATGGCATTTTCCTTTCTTGCTCGCAATCCCTCATTGACTCGTGTAGTTCAATTCCCATATCACCACACAACACCAATATTGAGAAATGCTTGGAATGTGACATCAAGCCTCCACATTGTATTTGTTTCTCGAATTTTGACATCCTCTTGGTCCCCCGAACTAGAGTCATTTTCAACCACATCTTCAAATTTTTTAGTTGACTCTAATTCTATATTTTTCTTGGCATCACTAACAAGCATGGAGTCTGCTGGCAGATGTTCGATTCTTGATTCCTCAAAATAAAGCTCACTTTATTCCTCAAAGTTGGACTCTTCTTGACTTCTTTCCACACTCTCAAGTTGGTGGGCATAGTGAGCCTCAACCAATATTTTCAGTCGATCTTCCAAAGTGCGGATATTCTCATCATTTTGAGTCAAGACTTATTTCAAGTCCTCGAGTGCCAAGTTGTGATTCTTGTCATTTTCAAGAATGGCCTCCAACATGAGCATCATTTTCTCATTTTGAGAATTTGAGAGTTCTTCTTGATTTTGATCAAGCGCCAAAGAAGGATTTTCGGCTCCAACCTCTAAGGAAGTTTCTTGGCTATCATTCACTTCCGAGGCTTTTTGGACCTCTAAAGCTTCAAGCATTTCTCCTATTTGTAATTGCAACGTTTCAAACGCCAAGTCATTTTCGAGGCTATTTTCCAAAATCTCCTCCAAGGCATTTTTCTTTTTGTTTCCTCCTTCAAGTAGGCATTCTAACATGAGCTTGAACTCTCCATTTTGACCATGCTCAATTTCTTTCACTTCCATATCCCTAAAATTTTCATCATAAAAAGTAGAATCATCATAGCGGGGGATTGGTGAAGGGAAGGACAAATAAGCACAATTATCCCAATGACCAGTTTGACGACCACACTTATCACAAATACTCCACTCATGGGTTTAAGATTGTGAGCACAATCCGCCCCCGGGAGAATTTAAACAATTTTGCTACGAGTATGGTTTTGATGACGTCCAAATCTACCACTAAAATATAAATGGACACGGTCGCATGCAATATAATTTACCCAACTACGAGTCGGGGTCGAATCCCACAGAGAATAATATGTAGGCGATTAGGCGTGTAAGAGAATTATCACTTATTATGCTAAGCCAAACACTTAGAAATGTTTTGAAAAAATATTTATGTCTAAATGTGAAAATGTAAACTAACCTAGAAAGCAAGTAAAATGATCAATGGGTACAAGCATGGATGTATTGAAAATTACACTCAAGTAACGATCCAATGTATTTCACGATTTTACAAATATGAGCGAATTTATGTTAATTAGCCTCGGGTAATAATTTTATATTAGCTTCTTCCGAAGACTAATAAGACTTCCTAATTAAATTATCCCTAAAATAATTAAGAGATTAAGCACACCCGAATATGGCTACAAGTAGTTCAATCCTATCCCTAGGTAAAATCTAAGTGAGGGTTAAAGCCTCAAGTTCTTATTAATTTATCTTTCCCAACCCCAAATTATCTTTTCCAAAATCAATTCGAAGTAAATGGGTGAGTCCTAGGGTTAGCTAATCCCTTTGGAAATATTAAAGAACAAAAATAATTAAAGAAACAATAACTCACTTCATAATAAATAAAAATTATTCAATACATAAGCACAACAAGATATTTAATCCACACTTTAAATATGAATATTTCCATAAACAAGATTCAAGTATTGGAATAAATATTACACACTTAAATATATAATACAGAGCAAGAAAATGAAGAAATGAAAATAAATGGGTAAGAAATTCTCAACCAAAACCTTCAAATTTTTAAGATCTAAGTGTGTGTGCAAGAACCCTAGCTCCAAAACTTGTCCTCTCTAGTCAAGAGACTAAAAAATAAGCCAAAGATATGCCAAAGATTTTTTACAAATGAGCTAGGTCGTGTATTAAATGGTTTGGGATCAAAAATATGAAATTCCAAACCTGCCCAGTTTTCTGCCCAGATTTGTAAACCGCGTTCGCGAAAGAAAATCTGCGATCACGAAGAGTTATGCTGCAAAGCATCGTGATCGCAAACCAGACCATGCATTCGCGTAGGGCACCTGAAAGCAGCTGACAAACATCTTCTTTGCGTTCGCAGCATTTGGTCCGCGTTCGCGAAGTTTATTTTTTCTAGACTTACGCGATCGCATAAAAATATTCGCGATCGTGAAGAGCATTATCTAGCAGCAATCATTTTTCCTCAATTTAGCACATTTTGACTTGGTTTCTTCACAATCACTTCTAAATCACATAATACCTGTAAAATGGATGTAAACGACATTAAACACGTGATTTATTCAATCAAACATAGCAAAATTCTATGATTAACGACGAGATAAGTTGGTAAAATACCAACTTATCAAGGCCCGTAGTTCCCGGTATTTTATTCATCTGTGTGCCGCCAAGATGTATCAGGACTTGAGGCAGCATTATTGGTGGAGGAGGATGAAGAATGATATCGTTGCATATGTATCTCGGTGTCTAAATTGTCAGTAAGTTAAGTACGAGCAACAGAGGCCTGATGGTTTGCTTCAGAAGTTAGAGATTCCTGAGTGGAGGTGGGAGCGTATCACTATGGATTTTGTTGTTGGACTCCCACAGACTTAGAGGAAGTTCGACACAGTGTGGGTCATTGTGGACAGGCTGACCAAGTCGGCACATTTCATTCCAGTGGCAGTTACCTATTCTTCAGAGCGGTTAGTTAAGATCTAAATTCGCAAGATCATCCGTCTTCACGGTGTGCCAGTGTCTATCATTTCTGATCGAGGCACGCAGTTCACCTCGCACTTTTGGAGGGCACTACAATGTGAGTTGGGCACGCAGGTTGAGTTGAGCATATCATTTCATCCCCAGATGTACGGACAGTCCGAGCGCACTATTCAGATATTGGAGGACATGCTTCGTACTAGTGTTATGGATTTCGAGGGTTCTTGGGACCAGTTCTTGCCACTTGCGGAGTTTGCCTACAACAACAGCTACCAGTCGAGCATTCAAGTTAGCTCCCTATGAGGCATTATACGGGAGGCGATATCGTTCGCTAGTTAGATAGTTTGAGCCAGGGGAGGCTCGGTTGTTAGGTACAGATTTGGTACAGGATGCCTTAGACAAGGTCAAGATTATTCAGGATCGACTTTGCACCGCTCAGTCTAGGCAGAAGAGTTATGCTGACCGCAGAGATCGTGATGTTGCATTCATGGTCGAAGAGAGGGTCTTGCTCCGGGTTTCACCCATGGGTGTGATGATGTTCGGAAAGAAGGTCAAGTTGAGCCCTAGGTATATCGGACCCTTTGAGATTCTTCAGAGAGTGGGAGAGGTGGCCTACAAGCTCACATTGCCTCCCAGTTTATCAGCAGTCCATCCAGTGTTTCATGTGTCTATGCTCCGAAAGTATCACGGTAATCTGTCCCATGTGTTAGATTTCAGCCCTGTCCAATTGGACAAGGATTCGACTTATGAGGAGGAGTCGGTGGCTATTCTAGCCTGGCAGGTTCGACGGTTGAGGTCTAAGAGTTATCCTTCAGTTTGAGTGCAGTGGAGAGGTCAGCCGACCAAGGCAGCCACTTGGGAGTCCGAGTCGAAAATGCGGAGTATATATCCACACCTTTTCACCAAACCAGGTACTTTTTTATGTCCGTTCGAGGATGAATATTTATTTAAGATGTGGAGAATGTGATGACCCGATAGGTTATTTATAGTTTTAACCTTCATTTTAATGTGTCGAAACCTCGATTAGCTCCATTTAGCCTTCCTCATTTGGCGTGCGCAGTCCGTGTCTTTTTCAAATTGAGGGTATTTGCAAATTTCAGATTTAGACATCAAATTGGGGTCGGATTTCGAAAATAATTAAATAATCAGGCTCGAAGGTGAATGGGTAAATGGGTTTTGGTCCAAATCTCGAGTTTTGACCAAGCGGGCCTGGGGTTAACTTTTGTTGACTTTTTGAAAAAAGTGTAAAGATCTTAACTTTATGTATTGTAATTTAATTCCCTAGCATTATTTGATGTTATTGAGTCGATTTTGGTTAGATTCGATTGGTTTAGAGGCAGATTTTAGAGGAAAGGCCCCGGTAGAGCTTTGATTTGCTTGCGGAGCGAGGTAAGTGTTGGGTTTAACCTTGATTTGAGGAAATTTCTTGAGCTATGTGCTATGTGAAATTCATGTGTAGCGGCGTATATGCGATGTGACGAGTGTATATACACCGCCAAAATACTTGTTTCCCTGCTTTTCGTATTTTATTAATTGTTTCATTCTATGTCTTAACTGTTACATGCTTTAAATGCTTCCCTGGCTTTACTTGCTACTCGTCAATTATTATTCTAGTGTTAAAAATGTTAGATTCTCCCATGCTTCCATGATTGATTGTTACTTGCCTTAATTGACTTACTTGTGCCCTGTAATTGTTATTTACTTGACTTATCTTACTGCTTAATATTAATTATAGTGAATTCTCAATTTGGCACGAGACTTCTTTCCTAGTTCTGCTCCATATTCGTTAATCGTAGAGATTCTTGTGATTTGAGTTTTTTTTTTTTTAACTAACAAAAGGCTCACATTCGTTTCAAAGTATCTGCCAGCTTATAGGATTCTTGACCCCTCCGCCTCTAAGGATTTAGGAACACAACTTAGGATTCAGAGAATCTCGGGAAATAAAAAATGCGAGAATAAAAGTGAAATCTCTTACACGGAACAAAACATGTCTCTAAAACACAAAATTCAGAATGAAAAACACAAGGCACTTCCATTCAAGTGTATCTAGAAACTTAAATCCAAGATTTTAATTTCTTGTAAAATTCTAGACAGGTAACTAGTTTAGATGATTCTAATTTTGTTGGCAACGTCCAAAGCATCATAGTCAGGAGTCAACCTCACATATGCTTTCTTCGTCCCATCAGGCCTTTCTTCGTCCCATCAGGCCTAATTAAGGTATTGACTTTCTTTGTCTGAATGTCATACATCTTCTTCACAGCATCCTTAATCTTCTTTTTATCAGCCTTGATGTCCACAATGAAAACAAGGGTGTTATTGTCCTCAATCTTCTTCATTCCAGACTCGGTGGTGAGGGGATACTTTAGAATCCCATAATGATCAAGTTTGTTCCTTCCAGGTGCACTAATACGAGGGTACTTGGGGTTTCTATCCTTCTTCAAAGTCTTAGGTCGGTGGAATGTAACTTTTGTCCTTATCTTTTGTGACTTCTTCTTCAAGGTTGATCCTGACTTGACAGCCTTGGCAACCTTAGCTGCATGTGCCTTGGGGTCAGATTTTTTGGACGGATCAGCTTTAGCTGGAGCCATTTGGTTAGGTACAGTCTGAAACCCTACGAGAAATCTACCATCTTACTTGAGAGAAGCTGCTCTGCCGATTAGGGTTTTTGATTTGAGTTATTAAATTGCTTGCACACATTGATTTATTTATATTGATATAGTGGGATAGGGTTGCGTGCAACATGTGGAATAAGGGTGGATTGATATGTTAAATAAGGGTGAATTTATATTGATATGGTGGAATTGGGTTGCGTGCCGCAACAGGTAAAATAAGTGTGGATTGATATAGTGAAATAAGGGTGATTACGATATTGATAATGACTATATGGTGGGATCAGGTTGTGCGCCACGACATATATATATATATATATATATATATATATATATATATATATATATATATATATATATATATATAATGACTATATGGTGGGATCAGAGTTGCACGCCACAACATATATTTACTCATTATTATTGATATATATATATATATATATATATATATATATATATATATATATATATATATATATTGGAATAAGTTTGTACGGTGAGATCGAGTTGCGCGCCGCAACAGTTTATGTATTTCTATTCCTTATTATGTTGTGTTGGCTTCGATACTTTCATACGAGAATCTAAGGATTGGTATTTCTGGCATTTACTAGTTTTTCTTCGAAGATTGAGTTATTTTCATGAGTTAGCTTCTTTATTTCGTTTCCATATTTTCCGTTTCTGTCATTATATTGTACTACGTACAGGTTATATTGTAAGGGACCCGCCTTAGCCTCATCACTACTTCATCGAGGTTAGGCTCGGTACTTACAGAGTACATGGGGTCGTTTGTACTCATACTACACTCTGCACTTTTTGTAAAGATTTTGGAGTCGGTCTTAGCGGCGGTCAGTAGATTGCTAGGGTTGACTATCAGTGTGGAGACTTGAGGTACAATTGCTCGGCGTTCACAGCCCTGAAGTCCCCTCCTCCTATACCTTAGCTGTGTATTTTTATTTCAGACAACTTTACTTTTATTCAAACCTTTATTTGTAGTATTCTAGTAGCTAGTGCACTTGTGACACCAGATTTGAGGTTGTATTAGATATTTCAATTGTTATGTTTTTCCGCACTTTACTTCAGAATTTATTTCAATTATTTCGGTTTCTTTATTATTATTTAATGTGAACTTTTAAAAATGGATAAACCGTTCTAACTTTGGCTTACCTAGAAAGTGAAATGTTAGGTGCCATCACGGTCCCGAGGGTGGGATTTTCGGGTCGTGACAGAGACCAAGTGGCCTAGACCACTGCAGTCTGATCCTGCCTAGAGGGATCATATCTTGGTGTGTAAGTACCACGGTACTCACGGTCATAGGACCGAAGATTGTCTATAGCTAAGGGAAGAAGTAGCTCAATTATTCAACAATGGGCATCTTCGAGAATTCCTAAGCGAAAGAGCAAAATATCATTTAAGAAACAGGGATGCCAACAAATAGGTTGAACAAGAGGAGTCCCAGCATGTGATCAACATGATCATTGGGGGAGTGGATGTCCCCAAGGGCTAATGATAAAACTCACCAAAGTTTCTATCCCGAGGGGAAAAATGCACCCAGGATTATATCCCAGAACGGGCCATCTCGTTCAGCGATGAAGATGCCGAGGGAATCATCCAGCTCACAACGATGAACTTGTAATATCTGCGCTTATTAATAAATCTCGAGTTGAACATGTGTTGATTGATCCAGGTAGCTCTGCCAACATCATCCGATGGAGGGTCGTTGAACAACTGGGATTATTAGACCAAATTGTACCGGCGTTCCGGGTGTTGAACGGATTCAACATGGCATGCGAGACGGCGAAGGATGAAATAAATTTACCGATAAACACTGCCGGGACCACCCAGGAAATAAAGTTCTATGTGATCGGGGGGATATGAGGTACAATGCCTTGTTCGCAAGGCCATGGGTTCACAGCATAAGGGCGGTGTCTTCAACCTTACATCAGACGTTGAAATTTTCCACTCCGAGAGGAGTCAAAACAGTATACGGAGAACAGTCGGACGCAAAGGAAATGTTCATTGTGGATGAAGTAATCTTGGTGCCCGCGATTTTGACATCAAAAAGCAGGGAACTCGCCAAAGAAAAGGAAACCAAATGGCAATCAATGATCCCAATCTCTACCGGGCCAAAAGAAATAGGAGGAACACATAGCAGACGAGAAAGATGATTACGGCGTCCTGAGATCTTTTATAACACCCAATGACACCGATGCCACTAAGTCAACAATTGAGGGATTGGAGCAGGTTATACTGATCGAGCACCTACCAGATTGAAAGGTATACTTGGGCACAAGACTAACTCCCGAGCTTAGGAAAAAACTTATTGATTTTCTTAAAGTTTATGCCGATTGTTTTGCCTGGTCCCATTTAGATATGACAGGGATCCCAGCGGAGGTGAAAACTCACAAATTGAGCCTGGATCGAAAGTTCCACCCGGTCAAACAAAAGAGAAGGTTGCAGTCTGAGATCAAACATGCATTCATCAAAGACGAGGTTTCTATACTTTTGAAAATAGGTTCCATCGGGGAAGTTAAGTAACCAGATTGGTTAGCTAACATAGTATTCATACCTAAAAAAGGAAACAAACTTAGAATGTGTGTAGATTATAAGGATCTAAACAAGGCATGCCTATTCCAGGTGCAACCAAATTCAGATGGCCCTACATAAGATACTGAGTTTTCTCGATGCCTATTCCAGGTACAACCAAATTCAGATGGACCCGGACGATCAAGAGAAGAATTCTTTCATAACTGAATTCGGCACCTAGTGTTATAACGTGATGTCATTTGGGCTAAAGAACGCCGGTGCCATGTACCAACGCCTAGTTAACCATATGTTCGAAGGACAAATAGGGAAATCAATGGAGGTTTATATTGACGATATATTGGTTAAATCCCTGCGAGTAGAGGACCATTTGAAACATTTACAGGAAATCTTCGACATACTACGGAAGTACAACATGAAGCTGAACCCGGAGAAGTGTGCTTTCGGGGTCAGCTCGGGTAAGTTCCTTGGGTTCATGGTATCCAACTTGGGAATAGAGATCAACCCGGACAAAATAAAAGCCATAGAAGATATCACCGTAGTTGATAACGTTAAGGCAATACAAAGACTGAACGGACGGATAGCCGTATTGAGTCAGTTTATTTCGAGATCGTCAGATAAGAGCATAGGTTTTTCTCATTATTTAAAAAGAAGAACAACTTCTCTTGGACCCCGGAATGCCAGAAAGCTTTAGAAGAACTCAAGCAATACCTATTGAGCCATCTCTTGCTGCACACTCTGAAGGCAGACGAACAACTATACCTCTACTTGGCAGTTTTTAAGGTGGCGGTAAGTGGTGTCCTGGTCTAAGAAAGAAGAAGGTACGCAATTTCCTATTAATTATGTTAGTAGAAGTCTAGGCGATGCCGAAACAAGGTATCCACACTTAGAAAAATTAGCACTCGCCCTATTAAGCGCATCTAGAAAATTAAAATCGTACTTTCAGTGTACCCCATATGTGTCGTGACCTCGTACCCGCTGAGGAATGTTATGCACAAACCCGAGCCCTTGAGCCGATTGGCCAAATGGGCCGTAGAAATTAGCAGGTACAATATCAAGTATAAAGCTCGGACCGCCATAAAATCTCAGATTTTGGCGGACTTCGTGGCCGACTTTACGCAACCTTTATCCCCGAGGTTGAGAATGAATTACTGCTCAACTCGGGGACTAGCTCAGGGATCTAGACCCTATTCACGAATAGTGCTTCCAACGCGAAGGGGTCCGGGCTGGGCATCGTATAAAAACAACCTGCAAGTAATGTAATAAGGCAGTCTATTAGAAGTGTAAAATTGACTAACAACGAAGCCAAATATGAGGCTGTGATTGCAGGTCTAGAACTGGCTAAGAGCCTAGGGGTCGAGTTAATCGAAGCCAAATGTGACTCCTACTTTGTCATCAACTAAGTCAACAACACGTTTGAAGTAAAAGAGGAGTGGATGCGGAGATACTTGGATAAGTTGCAGGTGACATTACACCGATTCAAGGAATGGACTCTACAGCATATACCTCGGGATAAAAATAACGAGGCCGATGTATTGGCCAATTAATGTCGTAAGTCGACTCTGACGAATTTAACTTTGGAGCAGTAGTACAGTTGATGAACTCGGTGGTAGAAAAAGGTTACCCCGAGGTGAACTCGACAAGCTTGACTTGGGACTGGAGGAACAAATACATAGACTACCTGGAGAAAGGGAAATTGTCATCGGATCCCAAGGAGTCAAGGGCCCTACGTACTAAAGCTACCAGGTTTAGCTTGGTCGAGGAGAATTGTACATAAGATCCTTTTTCGGGCCACTAGCTAGGTGCTTGGATCCGGGGGAGACCGACTACACCATGAGAGAAATACACGAGGGTACTTGTGGAAACCATTCGGGAGCGTAATCCCTGGTTCGGAAATTGATCATATTCGATTATTACTGGAACGAGATGGAGAGGGATGCAAAAGACTTCGTTCGAAAATGTAACGAATGCCAAAGTCACGTCTCGATGATTTATTAACCAGAAGAAATGATTCACCCATCCTATCGCCATGGCCGTTTATGAAATAGGGGATGGACATCGTCGGTCCCTTGCCATGGGCACCCGGTAAAGCCCAATACATACTAATCATGATCAATTATTTATCCAAGTGGGTCGAAGCACAAGCGTTCGAAAAGGTTCGGGAGAAAGAGGTCATCGAATTCATCTGGGATCATATAATATGACAATTTGGGATACCGGCAGAGATCGCTTACGACAAAAGAGAAGTAGTTCATTGGAAGCAAGGTAAGTAAGTTTCTCGAAGACCATAAAATTAAAAAGATCTTGTCAATACCTTACCAATCTAGTGGGAATGGTCAAACGGAGTCAACAAATAAAACTATACTCCAAAATTTGAAGAAACGATTGACCGATTCGAAGAGAAAGTGGAAAGAAATCTTGCCTGAAGTCTTGAGGGAATATCGAACGACTTCAAAGTCAAGAACTAGTGTGACCCCGTTCTCTTTAGTCTACAGCGCAGAACCTCTGATCCCGGTCGAAGTAGGGGAACAAAGCCTAAGGTTCTAGTATGCTATCGAGACATCAAATGGCGAGGCCATGGCCATGAGCTTGGACTTATCGGACGAAAGGAGAGAAGCCGCCCTGGTCCGGTTAGCTGCCCAAAAGCAGCGAATGGGGAGATACTACAAGTGAAGGGCTAACCTTCAACATTTCCAAGTCGGGGACGTGGTACTAAGGAAAGTTATGCTACACACCCAGAACCCAAATAACGGAAAACAAGGACTGAACTAGGAAGGTTCGTATAGAGTTGTCAGTATAACCAGGAAAGGTTTATATAAGATCGAGTCAAGGAACGGTGTACAGCTATCGAACAACTGGAATGTGGCACACTTAAACTATACTAGTAACGACCTGACCGGTTATTTTGAGCTCTAGCGCGTCATTCAGTGGTTTGAGACCCTAAGAAGCTTCACTTCAAGTATTATGACTTGTATGCGTGGTCGGAATTTAATTTCGGGAAGTTCGGAGTTAATTTGGAAAGAAAATTCTAATTTCGGAAGCCTTAAGTTAGAGGAATTGACTAAAGTGCGATTTTTGAGTAGACGACCTCAGAATCGGGATTTGAAGGTTTCAACAGGTTCGCATGATGATTTTGGACTTCGGCGTATGCCTGGAGCATGTTTTGGATGACCCGGGAGCGTTTCGGTGTCTATTATGGAAGTTGGCATTTTTGGAAGAATTTCCTAAATTTGGGTTGAAGTACATTTCAATGTTATTGATGTCTGTTTGGGATTCCGAGTCTGGGAACAACTCCGTATGGTGATTCTGGTACTAGAAGCGCGTCCGGATGTGGATTTGGAGGTCCGTAGGTCATTTTGGGGTCATTTGGCGAAAGTTAGAAATTTAAAGGTTTTTGAGAAGTTTGATCGGGAGTGGACTTTTGATATCGAGGTTAGAAACTCTGATTCCGAAAGTTGGAGTAGGTCTTTAATGTCGATCATGACTTGTGTGCAAAATTTGAGGTCAATCGGACGTGATTTGATAGGTTTCGGCATCGATTGTAGAAGTTGAAGTTTTAAATTTCACTAAGTTTGAATTGGAGGGTGATTCATGTTTTTAGTGTTGTATGATGTGATTAAAAGGCTCGACTAAGTTCGTGATATGTTTTGGGACGTGTTGGTATATTTGGTAGAGATCCCGAGGGCCTCGGGTGGATTCCGGATGGTTAACGGATCAAGTATGGACTTGGATGAAATGCTGAGGTAGCTGATACCTAGTGCAATCGCACCTGCGTGTAAAGGGCCACAGGTGGGAGATCGCAGGTGTGAGCCACGAGTCTCAGGTGCAAAGGAGAGGAGGCTAGTCAGCAACCGCAGGTGCAGAATATTTGGGCGCACCTGCGAAGGCGCATGTGCGAAGTAGGCAACACAGGAGCGGGCAATGGGCGAAGGTGTGGCGCATGGACCGCAGAAGCGGATGCGCAGATGCGCTACATGGAGCGCATATGCAGGAATGTTGGGCTGAGCTTATACCACACCTGCGATGGAATTTCCGCAGGTGCGGAGCCGCAGAAGTGGCTATTGCACCGCAGGTGCGAGGATCGCTAGGCAGTGAGGTTTTATAAAACGGGATTTTAGCTCATTTTCAGTTCATTTCGTCCATGGGAGCCGATTTTGGAGAACCTTTGGAGTGCTATCTTCATTAAATATAATGGGGTAAGTGATTTCTTCTCATTGTAAGTTAAATACATGATTTTTACATGGATTCAAGCATGAAAATTTGTAGAAATTTAGAATTTTTAAGAAAAACCTAGAAATTGGTATTCTTGGATTTTGATCACGAATTTGGGCATGAAATTGAGAATAAATTATATATTGGAGTTCGTAGTGCTATGGGTAGTGTTTGTCTTCAAAAATTTTAAGGATCCGGGCACGTGGGCCCGAGGGTTGCTTTATTGATTTTTCAAGCAGAGTTGGGAATTTGTCTAAATTGATTTGTCATGAGTATTGGAGTATATTCTTATTGGTTTGCACATTGTTTGACTAGTTTTGGAGCGACGGGCATCGGTTTGAGGTATTAGAGAGGCATTGGAGCCGGTTATGGAACTTCGGAGCGAAGTAAGTCTCCTCTCTAACTCTGTGAGGGGGAAACTACCCCCTAGGTGTTGTAATTGATGTTTGCTACTTGTTGCGGGGACTACGTACGCACGAGGTGACGAGAGTCTGTACGTAGCTATAGTCATGTTATTTTCCGGGTAGACTCAGGTTCACGCCATGCTATAGTTGTACCATTTGAGTTGTCTCTTGCCTATTAGGTTCCTTATTACATGTTAAAACTTAAGACTAGTGTAGAGCGGTAGACTCATTAATGTAGAGATCGAATGAACTTTATGACTTGCCACAGAATAATTGTACTCCTCTTATGAATTTCCCCCGCATTACACGTTCTGATCGAAGGGCTTTCCCCAAAACTTTCCTAAAACTCACTTATCCCTTCGTGAGTAGGGTCAAGGACCCATCAAAGCATTCTTATTCTAATGGGAGCGGGCCATTCGCCTCATCAGGATAGATACATCTATGGTTCGTGTCGTTCGACCCTCGGCAGTGCGCACACTTTATGAGATCGGGTCGTTCGCCTCGGTAGGATTATGTACCACTCTCATGGGAGCGGGCCGTTCGCCTCGGAAATATATATAATAGATGTATCTATGGTTATATACCAGATTATGATGGGATCGAGTCGTACGCCTTGGCATTTCTGTAAAAATATTCTTTTAGGGAATCGTGCATATTTAATTATACAAAAGGCCAGTGTATCTGGGAGTTTTCCTAATTTGAATTATGGCGACCCATCTGGTGAGGTCCGTTACACACACACATATATATATATATATATATATATATATATATATATATATATATATATATATATATATATATATATACACTCTGAGGGAGGAGGTGACTGCTAATCGAGAGTTGAGTTTATTGTTGAGAGGAAGATTGTATCACATATTTATATTTGTTTAATTCGTGTATTTATTCTGCCCCATATTTGTTTTACTTCTTACTGTATTTGTCTTATGGGACCACTAGTAAGCGTCGATGTCGACCCCTCGTCACTACTTCTCCGGGGTTAGGCTAGATACTTACTGGGTACATGTTGCTTACGTATTGATACTACACTTGCTGCACATTTTTGTACAGGTACATATATGTCTAAAGGCCATGTGAGAGCAGAGGCATGTATACATGCGGGGACCTAGGTGAGTTGCATTCCATTTGTCGACCCGCAGCCAGCAGAGTCTCCTTCAGAGTATTTATATTTTTTCCTGTCCAATTTGTATTCCCGACAGCTGCTGTATTTTATTTTATATTCCTAGCTTGTGTCACCAGGTTTTGGATGATTATGGGTTGTTCTGTATTGAATTTGTTAAAAGTATTATTATTTACTCTGTAAATTCCCATTCTTTACTATTTAAATGGAAGGAAAAATATGATTTCAAAAATAATAAAATGAGAACCCAATTAAGTAATTATTGTTGGCTTGTCTGGCAGTGGTGTCCGGTGCCATCACGACCTTTAGGGATTTTGGGTCGTGACAGCTTGGTATCAGAGCACTAGGTTCTCTTAGGTCTCACGAGTCATGAGCGAGTCTAGTAGATTCTTGCGGATAGGTACGGAGACGTCTGAACTTATCTTCGAGAGGCTACAAGGCTGTTAGGAGCACTTCCCTTCTTGATTCCTCATCGTGCGAATTGATTCTTTTGAGGTTTGTACCTTTATTTCTTTCTTATTCAATCTTATGCGACGTGAAGTGCTTGTTATAGATTGGGAATCGAGGAATTGTCATGGTAATATGGAGGTGGTGCAGGATGTCTCTGCCTGCATGTTTGATTGGGCTATTATCGTCGCCTTGTGGAAGGTCGTCTTGTCGTTTCAACTCAGCATCAGTATTTCCTATGATTTTAAGATTTGGCATTAATTGTTGTGACAATTCATGTGTTGATATCGCACAGTATTTGTGTAATGGTGGGACGCTAGCATATGCGTCGAGGCAGCGAATAACTTGAAAGGAGGTTTTACTCAGTGCATGATTCAGAGATTCAGTATTTTATTTCTGGCGGAGGAAAGGTAATCTGACTGAGAATGTTCAGGTTTTGGTTGATGGAGTGACGAGACTTGGTATTTTCGAGCATGGTGGACTTTTTATCTGTGACGTGGTGTCATCGTCCGTGTTGAACGGGTTAAGCTCGACGGTGTTATGGTCTTCTTCAAATTGCCTTCGGGGCAGGGTGTTGTGAAATGGCGCCTGAGATGCGGTTGTCAGAGAAATCGAAGGGGTATTTCTAATGTTGATGGCTCGAGAAAGATGATCTCTTAGGAGGCTTGGGGTTGGTGGCAATTTATTAGCTCAAGCATTACTGAGATGGATTTTTATTTAAGGCAACAACTGGGCAGCGAAGGATGAGAAATGACATGTGGGAGGTATCTTGCGAGAAGGCCAAGTGTAAGAAAACAGAAGTCGAGTATTGCTTAAAGGAGGAGAGTTTGACCAAAGTGGGAGAGTGGCAGAGTAGCATATGGGTTTTGTGGTGGGATTGAGGGAAGCTTAGAGCAATTTGGGAACCGTGATGGGCAGTGACTAGGACCATGGATTTTATTTGGATGCAATATGACTTCGAGTTTGGAATGCGTTGTTGGACTTTTAGCTGATGTCAATGGGGAAGGAGGAACCTTGGCGGGTCCCAGGGTTATGTAATTGTAGCTTTAAGCTAAGTGGGAGAGCCCCGCCGTCTATGATTAGATTGCGTAGTTGTCAACTTGTTAGTTTCTAGGTATCAGAGTATTGATTGGTTATTACGACTAAGAAAAGGAAACATCAGTGGTAATTTGAGCAAAGGATTTGAGGAATGTGTGATATCGTTGACCTTATCGGTTCATGTTCAGGTTTTGGGAAGACTCGGAGTATATGCTTCGTGTGGATGCTATGTATAAAGAAAGGAATTCAATTGGTTGCTTCTTTGAGAGAGTGTTCATGTGCTAGCAGGACCTTGGAGTTTGATCATAATTGGGAACAAGTTAGAGTGGGTGACTCTCAACAATGGTTCTAGTGGATATAAAAATTCAAAGTGCGGTGCCTAAGGATTTCGAGTCTGTGGTATGGTTAAGTATCAAGTTTTGGCAGTGGATTATAGAAAAGGGGATTTGGAATATTCTATGTTGTCTACAATCTGCGGTGCAGCATCGGAGGAATGGGAGAAAATAACTTCGGATTCATGGAAGAATTTTCAGAATGGGTGTACCAGTTGAAGATGTGAATATACGCATAAGGAGGGTATGAGATGGTTCGTGAGTTTTGGAGACAACGTGGTCTCGTGAAATAAGGTCACTCTGGATGAGTGCGGATTTGGGTTCATAATGTTTTGAATGGGGCTATTATTATTCCTAAGGCAAGTCCAGAGTAAATTAGAAGAAGTCAGATTCGGTTAGCTATGGTTGAATTGGTATGATGGTGGCAATGATCAGTTCCATCAGCGTGTTGAGTTATACATGTGATTTGTGGCGGTACGTGCGAGGTTTAACGGCCGCCGTAATTGATTTTATTTGGAGGCATTCAAGTATTATGGTCTGTTATGTGTAGATGGATCCCGGATGAATTATGGTGGTTTAGACCACCACTCGAGATTTGTATTTTTCTGCGGTTATGGGAATTCAGTCACGTGTGGCAATGTTCTCTTGAAATGAGTTAAGTGAAAAGTTTCTATATGATGAAGTGTGTACCCTATTGGTGGTTCGGGAGTTATAATGAAATTCTTGTACTCTTGCGTATTGGTATGTTAGGTGCAGTGATCGGCACAGGAATTGGAAGTTGAGGATCAAGGTTGCAGTTGATGTCGACAAGAAAGTCACGAGCTCGGATAAGTAGGGAAGAATTCAGATGTTTAGAGTAAGCTGGTATTGTCCTTAGCGTCACCTGAGATCGGTGTCCTGTGTAAGGGGCTTTGTATACTGATTTGCAACTTCTTGATTTGCTTTACAACATTAGTGTGGCCGGTGGTATGGATGTGCAAACTTGTTACCTGGTGCGGAAGGTCGTTGGAGCATACCCCACGGAAAGATTGCATAAGTGTGACATGTAGTCACTTGATTGATTAAAGATTTAAAATCAAGTATGGAGATTATGGTACTATCGCTAATGTGAGAATTTATGCCTGAAGGGCGCTCAGTTCATTTGGTTGTGGGATGTAGAAGTTTGTTCCGGATTTGAAGGTTGTTCTTATGTGTCATTAATAGGTCATTGTGGGTCCTTGAGGGGCTATTTAGCCAAGCATGGTATGATCAGAATCGGTTTGAGGTCCGTGGATGGATCTAAATGTGAATGTGGGCTCTATATCAAGCCGGATGTGCTTATCTCAGCATAGCGTTATTTTCGGAAGGGTCTTCGGGTCTTGGATGTTATTTCGGTCGTCAGCTATTCCATATAATCTATATTATACCAGGTGGGTTGTGAGGTGGTTTGATTATTCGCACTCGTATTGAGATCCCGTATGGTTTGTGGTATTATGTGAGTAGGATGGCTCTCGCGATGTAGATCATATATTGCACCTTAATTGTATTTGAGTTTTATAGCGTATGACGCTACCCGTCTCCCCAGGATTTGTATTATGTACTTGGCATGTTTATGGTTGATATTCGGGCATTTTGTGTGTATGAGCGTTATGGCTCGATGTGTGTTTTCTTTAGATTATTATGTGTGGATCGGGTGGCACGCTGCCACGGGTATATGGTTAGGTCGGATGGCACGCCGCCACGAATATGTTGATTGGATCGGGTGGCACGCCGCCACGGGTATCATGGTTGGATCGGGTTGCATGCCGTAACGGTATCATGTGTGGATCGGGTTGCACGCCGCAACAATGTGTTATTGAGTATAGTTTCCCATATCTATTATTGCGTATTTTGCTTATCATTTCCTGAGGAATGTTCATAACATCCTTTCGGTT